>NC_057807.1:344852795-345108273 GCF_018294505.1 Triticum aestivum | reverse complement strand
GTTATTTACATTATTTATAAGCCCTTTATGTGGTGTCGCTCAGACGCCCGACTGTGACATGCTTGTTATTTAAATTATTTATAAGCCCTTTATGTGGTGTCGCTCAGACGCCCGACTGAGGCATGCTTTATATTATTTTCCTTTCGAGGCGTCGCTTCAGACACCTGATAGGTGCATTCTGTTTCTAATCCCTCATTGCATATTCATGTTGTATACGAATAACCTGCTTGCGTGCATCATGGATTTTTATTTTGTGACTGACGTTGTGATCATAGAATATTTCAAAGCATGATTATCATTTGTTATATTATACCTGTGTTCATAATGTTTGCGAGTACATTCAAAAGTACTCACTGGCTTGTCCCTGGCTATTGTCTTGGCCAGATTTCTAGCATGGAGAGGAGCGTTGCGATGACAGCCCCGGAACCTACGCAATGACGATAGCAGCCTCGCGAAGATAGGAGTTATCCAGGTCAGCTGTTTCTGTGGGAAATGGAGTCCCATAGACGCTAATGAACTGCAAACCGCTTCCGCCGTCAGCCACTAGAAACCATTTGTTGTACTCATAGGCCAGAACGGTCTTGTACTACACATTTTGTATTTTGCTTGGAGTTTCTGTATCAAGTTGGTGCCTCATCAGCTAACAGTAATCCTGTGGCTGGTGAGCACAAGGACCATTTTTTGGGAAATTGATATCCCGGAAAACCGGTCGCGACAACCTTGGTATCAGAGCCAGGCTGACCTTTGGCTAATCCTATCTTAGCCAGGTCGATAAACCTAGGTTAACCAACCCACCAGACCTTAACCTAACCCCGACCAAGCTTCTCGTGTAAGATAGCCACACAGTGACCCCGACACCTTTTGGCAGTCGGTGCCCAACCTATCAGCTTAGCTTGTCAATCACGCGCCAGTGATCGACACCTAAAGTGTCTCATTCGCAAGCGTGCGAAGGAAGACTCCGTCCCCTTTTTCTATAAAAAGGGCACACTAGCCTCAACCCAGCACAGCACAACCTCTACCCCAAACCGAGCTATAATGCCTGGACCCATTGTTCACAATGAGACCACAGCAACCAGCCTTGGAGTTTTTGTGACCGTGCTAGCAAACCTCACCCGCCGTGCCTTTGCATTAGAAGAGCCCCCATAATATGTTGTGTACCTAGGGCCCATGAGCGGTGAGAGCAGTCAATTCTGGGCCACTGTGCACGTCTATGGCAGGGGTCTATCGCCAGAACGCCCCTACAGGTTCACCGGAAGGACAACTTCCTTTGAGCCACAAGCCATCCAACTAGCTGCTCGAGAGGCTATAATTCAACTCCGGCACTTGTCGCCCAGAGTTAACTGTCGCTCGTTCTACTACTACCCCAGCCGTGACGGGTATGGTAGGCCACCCCAGGTTGCCAACGGAGACCACGAGACGGATCCTGCATTGTTGCATCTGGTGCGCTATGTAAGTGCACTAAAGGACTGTTCAATCAAATCACCCTTGATCTGATCGCAGCTCGCGGAGAATTGGTTCTCCGAGCTTCGGCAAGAGGAGAAGATGAGCCCGACGCCGACAACCCAGTCATGTTGTTCGGACAACCAATTGAGTCCTTGAGGTCTTCCTCAGCCATCGACCAAACCACTTTGGTGTCCCCAGAAGTGCTTCGTCGCCTTTTGGGAACACGCTCCAACGGGATTGTGGCCAACAACCCCCGCGATGGTCATCATCGCTACCCCGACCCTGCAGCCCCTCAACTCCATCTAGCTAACCCCGACGATGAAACCCGTGGAGAAGCCTCGACGTCCACAAGGCACGCCCGCTTAGATATTAACGAGGTAGACTAAGTCACTCGAGTAGTACCGCTTAGTATGTCCATGCCCTGTAATAGTGTGACCTTGTATCACCATAAATAAACGCAGCCTGCTTGTGTGCCTCTGTTTTGTATAGTAGCCATGCATAAGTATGTTAGCGTGTAGTTGCATTTTTAATTCCGGGCACAACTACCAAAACCACCCCGACGACACCCACAGTAATACATCACTTTTGTGAGATATGTGTATCTGTAGCATTGACCCCGACCCCATAAAGCAGAACCAACAAACTAGTTACCCTTCCCCGCGATAAATGACCCCGCCCAGATGCTATATAAAAGGTCACCTCGTGACATTGCCAAGTATCCCTCGCCTTGTGCACAACTCTCACAACCATTTCCTTGCCATGCCGAGCCCTAGTATTTATCTGAGCACTCCAGATGCAACCCCAGGTAGCTTTGTTAAAATATTGTGGGACTTTACCTGCAGTACCATGAGTGCTATCCATCCACCCCAGTACGAGTTGCTCAAATCGAGGATCACCCCATCCACCTCGAAATATTGGGCAGTGGTGCACATCCCTCCCGCAAACCCAAACCAAGACCCAACGGAAGTCTCCTTCGTGGGGAAATCTATGCCGACTCCGCAAATGGCCATAGAAGCTACTGCGTACGAAGCACTTGCTCGCCTTCGATTCGTGGTACCCTATGACAGCGAACGAGGGTATTATTACTTCCCGAGTCGTGTAGCACCCAGAGAAGTAGCATCTTTTCCCGGTGGACGAATCGAGAGAGACCCAGTACTGGCCAACCTTGTCCAGTATGTCGTCGCTCAAGAGCATTTGACCTAGCGAGTAATGGGTTATCTCGAGAGCCTCGCTGATTTAAATCCTCATATCGCCATTGGCAGACCACTGAGGCCCGACCAGGAGAGACGCGTTCATCGACTAGTCAATCCGCTTCCCCTGATAGAAGAAGAGTGTGCCCCAATCCCAGAGACATTTTCTGACGACCCTGTCCATTTACCATTATCGTTGTAGACGTCACTGCTATGTTTATTGTCCCACCATTTATTTATGTGTTGCAACTTGTGTGTGGTATCCTAAATTTGTGTGATGTATTAAATTTTTAGTTTCAATTAATGTGAGTGGTTTTTACTGCGGTTAATTTTTATTAACTGTTTTCACTCTCGGTAAATTCTGAAGTGAGATTTTTCCCTGAGCTATTGCAGCGTATATCTCTTCACGACATAGACTTTTATTCACGCAGCACCACAACAGCAGAAGCACAACCACAACCACTCGACCACATGCACTAATTGCAAATGCACGTGCACATGTTGCACCTAACTGATCACCTCCCTAGCAAATACAGCCTCTGAAGGAGAGATTTGTGGGTAATTGTTCGGATGCAAGTTGCCTCCAGCACACTGACAACAGTTAGCACTCGACACCGCACTTAATCCTCATGATCACCGCCACCACGGAGAGCTAACACTCGAGCGGCAGCATCACGACGATCATTGAGGATCATCACGCACAAGAGCACGGAGAACCCCAGCAATGCCGCCAATCCTCCGCACATCAGGATCACGTACCAGTCCGGCATCACCTCCGCCATTACAGCCTCGTTTCGAGCTCTTGCAAACAGAAATGGAGGGGGAGGAAGGAGAAGGAGAAGCGAGGCCAGGTGTGAGGAATAAGAAAGGAGCACCTCAGTCAATTTATAGCTCAAGATCGGTGTACGGTGGGCGAAGTCCACCAGCGCCGCTCGTTGCTCGATCGCCGGTGTTCGGAGGTGAATCAGCGAGTAGTGCCGAAAGCGCACTGGCCCTCGAGGTAAGTGCACGCTGCACCGGCAGCTAGTACGCCGCGCACTGCCGCAGTACGCCCTAGATGCTCTACGCACTAGACGTTGCCGGGGGAAAAAGCGCGGGGAAGCGCCTGAGAGAGAGGGAGAAGAGAGAGCCAGAGGTAGAAGAAGAGACTGACAGTGGGCCCCGGGTCCACCTGTCAGCCAGAAAGAGCATTGTGCTGTCACGCCCAATATGCGACCCTATCCAAAAGGAACTCGAAGGTCCCACCAAGGATAGACCCGCATATTGAAACGCTTTTGCAAGGTGGATATCATTACATCAACATTACATAATAGGTAGGGATACATACATAAGGCATACAATGCCACACGAATACAACATCATACATAATACCAACATCCGACTACGGATGAAACACAAACAGAAGCTCAAACGACATCCACCCTGCTAGCCCAGGCTGCCGACCTGGAACCTATCCCCTGATCGAAGAAGAAACAGAAGAAGAACTCCAAATCAAGGAACATCGCTCTCGCGTCAAGATCATCGCATAACCCGTACTTGCAACTGTTGTTGTAGTAATCTGTGAGCCACGAGGACTCAGCAATCCCATTACCATGGGTATCAAGACTAGCAAAGCTTAATGGAAAAGGAAGGGGTAAAGTGGTGAGGTTGCAGCAGCGGCTAAGCATATATGGTGGCTAACATACGCAAATGAGAGCGAGAAGAGGAGCAAAGGAACGGTCGTGAAGCTAGCAATGATCAAGAGGTGATCCTGAACACCTACTTACGTCAAACATAACACAGAAACCGTGTTCACTTCTCGGACTCCGCCGAGAAGAGACCATCACGGCTACACACGCGGTTGATGCGTTTTAATTCGGATCTGGTGTCAAGTTATCTACAACCGGACATTAACAAATTCCCATCTGCCACATAACTGCGGGCACGACTCTCGAAAGTTTAAACCCTGCACGGGTGTCCCAACTTAGCCCATGATAAGCTCTCGCGATCAACGAAGTATATACCTTCTCCCAGGAAGACCCGACCAGTCTCGGAATCCCGGTTTATAAGACATTTCGACAATGGTAAAACAAGACCAGCAAGACTGCCCGATGCGCCGACATCCCGATAGGAGCTGCACATATCTCGTTCTCAGGGCAACACCGGATAAGCTAAGCGTACAGGTACCGATGTAACCCAAGTTGCCAAGGGATGGTCCCGCACGGTGCTCTAGTTTGGACCAACACTTAGACAAGCATTGGCCCAGGGGGGCTATAATAAAGATGACCCTTGGGTTAATTACTCCCAAGGGAAAAGTAGGTGGTGGTGAGGCAAATGGTAAAACCAAGGTTGGGCTTTGCTGGAGGAGCTTTATTCAAAGGGAACCGTCAAGGGGGTCCCATAAATCACCCGACCGCGTAAGGAACGCAAAAATCCGGGAACATAACACCGGTATGACGGAAACTAGGGCGGCAAGAGTGGAACAAAACACCAGGCATAAGGCCGAGCCTTCCACCCTTTACCAAGTATATATATGCATTAATTAAATAAGAGATATTGTGATATCCCAACAACATCCTGTCCACCATGGAGCAATCTTCAACTTCACCTGCAACTAACAACACTATAAGAGGGGCTGAGCAAAGCGGTAACATAGCCAAACAACGGTTTGCTAGGAAGGGTGACAAGGTTAGAGGCTGACATGGCGATTTGGGAGGCTTGAAGAGTAAGCGATAGGTAGCGCAGCAAAGCGATAGAACGAAGCAACTAGCATAGCAATGCTAGTAGTGAGACCCAAGGTGACGGTCATCTTGCCTGAAATCCCGCTAGGAAGAAGAACGAGTCCATGAAGAAGACGAACGGACGTAGTCGAACGAATCCTCACAATCGCAACATTACCGGAACTAAGAAGCAACACCGGAAAGAAGCAAACAACATGGTAAACACACAAGCATAATCATGGCATGATGCACAAACAAGTATGATCCATGTCCGGTTTAAAGAGGCATGGCATGGCAAAGTGCAACAAACAATACTACAAGTTAAGTGGAGCTCAATATGCAACGAGTTGCATATTGACAAAACACCACATCAATTATTTAGTTCTCTCTCTGTTTAGGAACACAACAATATTAAATGTTATTAAACATGGAAAGGGGTGAAGCATATGAATATTACCTATCTAGGCAAGTTTAAATGAGGCCGGAAACAACAAACAACAATTCCGGAAAATCCCCATATGTATATTTCGAATTTAGTACTGTTCTGCCCTAAACACAATTTTAATGATGTTAAACAGCAAAATGAAGTTCACCATGTTAAACTAGGCATTTTTCCACCCCATTTACATATAAAGTTTATTTAAAACCGAGCTACGGTTATTCAGTTATGAAATAAATCATTTTAACATGTGGTCTATGCAAATTAATGCAAACAGCAATTTTAAATATTTTTAACAGGGATGAAAGTTGCACAAAGTGAAAGAACATGAAAAACTGAGCAAGAAGCATATATGACATGTTTCATTTGGATGCATGGATATTTAATTATTGGCAATTCAAAATGATGGCATTGCTGTTAATATGCAAAACAAAAGGAAAACAATAAGGGACACGGGCAGGGGCAGCCACTGTCAATAACGAGTGGGCTTGGGTGCTGAGGTGGCAGGAGTGTGGGTGTGGAGAGGGGTGTGTGCACAGAGAGGATGACGAATGGGGTTCCACTGTCATAGAGGTAACAGGGGCAAAAATTGTTGTTCCTCTAAAAGATGTTCCCGAAGGGATTCGAACCCGGGTCTCCCCGGTAGAACTCTGCTCACCGATCCACTGCGCTGCCGCTACTATTGTTTACACGATGGGGCACGGCTCATTTTGAACTAGCTCCACGGCGGACGGGGTTTCTTATCCTCTGCAACAGAGAAGACGTCGGCGGCACCGGTGGGCAACGGTGAAACGGCGGGGCCCAGGAGGCGGCGACGGGTGTGCGGGATTGGGAGGTGGATGCGCTGCGACACGCAGGCACGAAGCAATGGCGGGTGCAGCACGAGCTCGAGGTTTCGGTCATGGGCGAGGCTCTGGTTGCACGCGGGAGTTGCTGGTGTGCGAGGTTGGCGTGGAGCAACACGCGAGGGTGTTGGTGATGCAAAGGACTCAGCTGAAGATGCCTACTTCTCAAAGGGATCCGAAGCCTGAACCCAGATGAAACAAATACAGAGAAACAGGGCCGGCCTTGCAGGTCGAGGCACTCAGCCACGGCCACGGCGGGGCGTGCAGGCGTGCAGCGGCGTGCGTGCGGCACTTGAGGCAAGGCTGCAGCGATGCGGCGAGGTGAAACGAAGCAGGGTCCCGAGCGAGGCGAGCGGGGACAAGATACAGACGGAGCACGGAAGCGTTTTCCTGAAAGTTTCAGAGATTCGCCGGAGCAGCGAGGGCACGACGATGGCATGGATCTAGTAGTGACTCCAGTGATCTAAACACGACAGGAAGAGTAGGGAGGGAAGCAGGTATACCTAGCTCACCCTAGGACACAGCGACGGCCACGGAGATGAACTGGAGGCGACGTGGACGAGCTCTGAACCCGACGCGCTTCCTGTCTGAGTAAGAAGGAAGCAGGGGAGGACGCCAGGCGCGGGATTTGGTGACCCAGAGGAAGCAGACGAAGTTGAGGAAGAAGATCGTGGCGTCCTTGGACCTTCTGGCTCCTGGTCTTGCCGGAAAACGCAGGAGACGACGTGGGGACGCGCCGATCGGGGCGACATCCTCGGATCTGTGAAGCAGAGGAAGCGGGGAGGAAGACGTCGAGGAACTTGGCGACCCAGTGGAGGTGACCTAGTGCGGGGAAGACGCCTGAATGGACGTAGTCGACGTCGAGGAAGAAGATGAACATGTCGGAGACGATCTTGAAGTCCTCCGGCTGCGCGAGCGATGCCGGACGCCGGCGGGGTTTTCTCTCGTGCGCTCTTCTCCTGAAGAAGAAGAACAAACAGAGGAAGCAGAAGGCTTGTGGCGGCGACGAGACGGGGAAGAGGGAAACCCTAGGGCGCGGGCTTGGGGCTATATAGGGGAGCGGGGCGTGCTAGCCTCGACGTCCGTGAAGTAGAGCTCACGGCGTTTGCGCTCTTGAAGGCAGAGGAGGGATACGGTGCTGTAGCGGAGCAGGTGGCCGTTCAGCTCGGCTGGGCTGGGGAAAGAAAGGCCCAGGTGGGCTGCGGGGAGTGAGTGCTGGTGGGTTGCGCTGTTGCCACTGCTGCTTCTCTTCTTCTCTTTTCTTCAGACAGAAAACAAGACAGAAAAGCACAAGAATAATGGAGAGGGTGGAGAGAGATATAAGAATATCCCTGGAGTCCAGAATTTGTGCAGAATTTCAATAAATTGCTTTGGGCATTTTTAAGGATATAAAAAAATAATTCAAGTTTGAATTAAATTCAAACTTGAGACATTTTTTAACCCAACCAAAACACTTTCAAATGGGCTGAAAATTAGCAGAGAGGATGTAGGCAAAGTGCAGGATTTATAGGAAAAGAATGAACATTTATTGAGGACAGAAAATGGCACTAGCAAAAATGAAAAAAATAAGAAGGAAGAAGCTAGTGACGGGGTGATGCACTTGATGATGGTTTAGATGGAAGGGAAAGATGGAACAGCAAAGAAGATGAGGAGAAGGAGTTCACAAAGATAACAAGCAACCAACAAAGATGATCATGATGCAAATGCAGCAACAATGACAAAATGCAATAGCACATCATGAAGCATATGACAAAGCAAGATGATCATGGCAACAACAAGGATGGCAAATACAATTAATAAATAGCATGATGCAAGAAGCAAAATATGACAAGCACTCAACATGAACATAGCAACAAACATAATAAACACACGACAACAACTAAAATAAATGGAAGGCAACTGGAGCATCGGTCTCGGGGCGTCACAACACTCCTCCACTAACAGAAGATCTCGTCCCGAGATCTTAGGAACGAGACAGAAAGAAAGAGGATGAGGTGAAATAAGGGCGCAAGAGAAAAGATGAACCAAGTCGAGAGCACTCAGGTAGAAAGAGGAACGACGATATGACGAGAATCAAATGCTCATGGAAACAAGATAGACACTGAAACCACTCCGGTTAGAACAAGATAGAAAAGGAATAGAACATGAACTTCACAAGATGGGATGACCTTGATGAGATGAACAACACAATGCCTCCGGTAGAATTAAAATAGTGGATTGAAAAGAACGGATAAGAGAACAACAAATTTCACCACAAATGAATTAGATAGCCTCCTTAGAAGAAAAGATTTAACGAGGTTGCTGAGAAAATCAACAACAAAAAAATAAGTTTGTTGTGGACTTATGGAAAATCCTCTCAAATTTGAGGTGAAACTGTGCCACAAGCAAATGCTTGAATATCTGAGAAGACCAAAGAAATGCAAAACTCCACTTCAAAAGAATACGGAGAATTAATTGCACTTCGAGACACCAGAAGAAAAGATACTTGAACTCCACCAACAAGAATCTTGATGAATACTTGAAAGAATGAATTAAATCATGAAGAACCACCGTGAGGAACTCTCGAAGAACTCCAGTATTAAAAGGATTAAAGAAACGAATGTTGAAAAAGAACGAGATGAACTTGCAATGACTTAGATGGAGCTTCGTGACAAGACAAGCAAGAAATAAACTTGGAACTCCGGAAAAGAAAAGATTAAAAAGCATTTAACCAAGAATGTGATATGCTGAACAAACTCCGAAAGAAGAGATTGATCAACTTGATGAAAGAAGAATAAGAATTATGTTATGTTTATCCTCCACCAATTAAATCAATGGGAAGGAATGGATTTGCATACTACTTATTCGCGTTGGAAAGGATAAAGGGAGATATAGCGAAAGCTTGGGAAATCTTCATGCACCACCGGTAGGATTGGAAAGAATGAATGAATTGATATGCCGACAGGGAATAGGAATGTTGAACGAACCACCGTTAGAAATGAAAATGAACGAAGAAAAGAGAAAGAATCGTCAGGAAGAATTAGAGCAAGCACGAAGATACTTGAGGTAATTTAGGGACAATAGAATGAAGAGATCGTGAACTGATTGAAGACTACTTGAACGAAGCACCGGAAGAATATTGAGACGACCGCTGAAAACTTAGAATGAAGAAATCTTTCGAAAAGATGACCTCCGGATGATCGAGAGGGAAACAACTCCTTAAATAATCTGGATGGATGAAAAATAATTGCACGACTAGAAACAATTTGAGCAGATAGCATCAAGCTAGCGACATGAATCTTTGGGAGAACGGACAAGATTTAAGAGAAACTCTTCTTCGGTCTTCAAAAGTTGAGAACGACGAGAAAGAACACAAAAGTTGTTGAGATACTCCGGGGGAATGAAAAACGAAGAGGAAGGGTTGAACCAAAGATGAAAAGAATTGAAATCGATCTTGAAAAGGCATGTGACTGATGAAATTCATTCTTACATCACACTTGAAAAGAATTTGAGGATAAACCCGGGAGAATTAGAAGAGTCAGGTAAGATCCTGGGAAAAGACCTATGGGTTAGGTCCCACTGGAGAGAAAAACACCGTTGGAAAGGATTGTTGAAAAGATAGATGATGCACCGGAACAATTGAAATATTTGAATGAGGTGACAACCTTGAATTAATTCAAACATAGACAAATCTCCTGAGATATCTTGAACACTCCGGAAGGATAAACTGGCGAGAGGCGAACGAGCAGGGAAAACACTTGAGCTAAGGGAAAGAATATAATCACTACTGAAAAACTAGAATTGAATCCATCGGAAAATAAAAGAGATGAAGAATGTCGAACAAAACAAGAATTCACTGGTTGAAATAATTGATGGAAAACCTGAAGAGGCTCCGCACGAATGAAATAGCTTCTCGAATAGATGCTCAGACTCCGAGAAGTAAAGGGGTGGGAGGGCGGTAAAAACACAGGCAACTGGAAGGGGAATCGACGAATATCTTGAAGAGAAAACACCGGTTGAAATAATTGAGGAAAGAAAGCAAAGACTTCGCACGAGTAAGATGGATACTCGATTACGGACTCCGGTTCCGAGAAGAAGAAGGGAGGGCGGGTGGGAAAAATAAAGGACAACTGAGGATTGAACTTGGCAACGATGAAGAGGCTCGAGTCGACTTGATGAGAAATGCACCGGATGAAAAGAGCTGAGGACCAATGTTCGGAAAACCAACTGCATGAACCTAAAGAAAAATTTGAATGGGAAGAGGAGTAATTCAAAACACCTACGTCAAGATTCCTCACTAGAGCGACGAAGGGGCTGAGGAATAAAAAGAATTCCTACTCTCCGATATAACTAGACTCCGAAAACAGTTTTCTTATAGACTCAACAACGGCCAAACTACACGATCAATCAAGGGGGGCTCCTAGGGTCGGTCGAGGCTCTGATACCAACTTGTCATGCCCAATATGCGACCCTATGGAAAAGGAACTTGAAGGTCCCACCAAGGATAGACCCGCATATTGAAACGCTTTTGCAAGGTGGATATCATTACATCAACATTACATAATAGGTAGGGATACATACATAAGGCATAAAATGCCACACGAATACAACATCATACATAAGACCAACATCCGACTACAGATGAAACACAAACAGAAGCTCAAACGACATCCACCCTGCTAGCCCAGGCTGCCGACCTGGAACCTATCCCCTGATCGAAGAAGAAGCAGAAGAAGAACTCCAAATCAAGGAACATCGCTCTCGCGTCAAGATCATCGCATAACCTGTACCTGCAACTGTTGTTGTAGTAGTCTGTGAGCCACGAGGACTCAGCAATCCCATTACCATGGGTATCAAGACTAGCAAAGCTTAATGGGAAAGGAAGGGGTAAAGTGGTGAGGTTGCAGTAGCGGCTAAGCATATATGGTGGCTAACATACGCAAATGAGAGCGAGAAGAGGAGCAAAGGAACGGTCGTGAAGCTAGCAATGATCAAGAGGTGATCCTGAACACCTACTTACGTCAAACATAACACAGAAACCGTGTTCACTTCCCGGACTCCGCCGAGAAGAGACCATCACGGCTACACACGCGGTTGATGCGTTTTAATTCGGATCTGGTGTCAAGTTATCTAGAACCGGACATTAACTAATTCCCATCTACCACATAACCACGGGCACGGCTCTCGAAAGTTTAAACCCTGCAGGGGTGTCCCAACTTAGCCCATGATAAGCTCTCACGATCAACGAAGGATATACCTTCTCCCAGGAAGACCTGATCAGTCTCGGAATCCCGGTTTACAAGACATTTCGACAATGGTAAAACAAGACCAGCAAGACCGCCCGATGCGCCGACATCCCGATAGGAGCTGCACATATCTCGTTCTCTGGGCAACACCGGATAAGCTAAGCGTACAGGTACCGACGTAACCCAAGTTGCCAAGGGATGGTCCCGCACGGTGCTCTAGTTTGGACCAACACTTAGACAAGCATTAGCCCAGGGGGGCTATAATAAAGATGACCCTTGGGTTAATTACTCCCAAGGGAAAAGTAGGTGGTGGTGAGGCAAATGGTAAAACCAAGGTTGGGCCTTGCTGGAGGAGCTTTATTCAAAGCAAACTGTCAAGGGGGTCTGATAAATCACCCGACCGCGTAAGGAACGCAAAAATCCGGGAACATAACACCGGTATGACGGAAACTAGGGCGGCAAGAGTGGAACAAAACACCAGGCATAAGGCCGAGCCTTCCACCCTTTACCAAGTATATAGATGCATTAATTAAATAAGAAATATTGTGATATCCCAACAACATCCTGTCCACCATGGAGCAATCTTCAACTTCACCTGCAACTAACAATGCTATAAGAGGGGCTGAGCAAAGCGGTAACATAGCCAAACAACGGTTTGCTAGGAAGGGTGACAAGGTTAGAGGCTGACATGGCGATTTGGGAGGCTTGAAGAGCAAGCGATAGGTAGCGCAGCAAAGCGATAGAACGAAGCAACTAGCATAGCAATGATAGTAGTGAGATCCAAGGTGACGGTCATCTTGCCTGAAATCCCGCTAGGAAGAAGAACGAGTCCATGAAGAAGACGAACGGACATAGTTGAACGAATCCTCACAATCGCAACATTACCGGAACTAAGAAGCAACACCGGAAAGAAGCAAACAACATGGTAAACACACAAGCATAATCATGGCATGATGCACAAACAAGTATGATGCATGTCCGGTTTAAAGAGGCATGGCATGGCAAAGTGCAACAAACAATACTACAACTTAAGTGGAGCTCAATATGCAACGAGTTGCATATTGACAAAACACCAGATCAATTATTTAGTTCTCTCTCGGTTCTGGAACACAACAATATTAAATGTTATTAAACATGGCAAGGGGTGAAGCAGATGAATACTACCTATCTAGGCAAGTTTAAATGAGGCCGGAAACAACAAACAACAATTCCGGAAAATCCCCATATGTATATTTCGAATTTAGTACTGTTCTGCCCTAAACACAATTTTAATGATGTTAAACAGCAAAATAAAGTGCACCATGTTAAACTAGGCATTTTTCCACCCCATTTACATATAAAGTTTATTTAAAACCGAGCTACGGTTATTTAGTTATGAAATAAATCATTTTAACATGTGGTTTATGCAAATTAATGCAAACAGCAATTTTAAATATTTTTAACAGGGATGAAAGTTGCACAAAGTGAAAGAACATGAAAAACTGAGCAAGAAGCATATATGACATGTTTCATTTGGATGCATGGATATTTAATTATTGGCAATTCAAAATGATGGCATTGCTGTTAATATGCAAAACAAAAGGAAAACAATAAGGGACACGGGCAGGGGCAGCCACTGTCAATGACGAGTGGGCTTGGGTGCTGAGGTGGCAGGAGTGTGGGTGTGGAGAGGGGTGTGTGCACAGAGAGGATGACGAATGGGGTCCCACTGTCATAGAGGCAACATGGGCAAAAATTGTTGTTCCTCTAAAAGATGTTCCCGAAGGGGTTCGAACCCGGGTCTCCCCGGTAGAACTTTGCTCACCGATTCACTGCGCTGCTGCTACTACTATTGACACGATGGGGCACGGCTCATTTTGAACTAGCTCCATGGCGGACGGGGTTTCTTCTCCTCTGCAACAGAGAAGACATCGGCGGCACCGGCAGGCAACGGTGAAACGGCGGGGCCCAGGAGGCGGCGGCGGGTGTGCGGGATTGGGAGGTGGATGCGCTGCGACGCGCAGGCGCGAAGCAACGGCGAGTGCAGCACGAGCTCGAGGTTTCGGTCATGGAGGCCAAGCCTCGGTGTTGGGCAGCTGCAAGGTGATGGGCGAGGCTCTGGTTGCGCGCGGGAGTTGCTGGTGTGCGAGGTTGGCGCGGAGCAACATGCGAGGGTGTTGGTGATGCAAAGGACTAGGCTGAAGATGCCTACTTCTCGAAGGGATCCGAAGCCTGAACCCAGACGAAAAAAATACAGAGAAACAGGGCCGGCCTTGCAGGTCGAGGCACTCGGCCACGGCCACGGCGGGGCATGCAGGCGTGCAGCGGCGTGCGTGCGGCACTTGAGGCAAGGCTGCAGCGATGCAGCAAGGTGAAACAAAGCAGGGTCCCAAGCGAGGCGAGCGGGGACAAGATACAGACGGAGCACAGAAGCGTTTTCCTGAAAGTTTCAGAGATCCGCCGGAGCAGCGAGGGCACGACGATGGCATGGATCTAGTAGTGACTCCAGTGATCTAAACACGACAGGAAGAATAGGGAGGGAAGCAGGTATACCTAGCTCACCCTAGGACACAGCGATGGCCAAGGAGACGAACTGGAGGCGACGTGGACGAGCTCTGAACCCGACGCGCTTCCTGTCCGAGGAAGAAGGAAGCAGGGGAGGACGCCAGGTGCGGGATTTGGCGACGTAGAGGAAGCAGACGAAGTCGAGGAAGAAGATCGCGGCGTCCTTGGACCTTCTGGCTCCTGGTCTTGCCGGAAAACGGAGGAGACGACGTGGGGACGCGCCGATCGGGGCGACATCCTTGGATCCGCGAAGCAAAGGAAGCGGGGAGGAAGACATCGAGGAACTTGGCGACGCAGTGGAGGTGACCTAGTGCGGGGAAGACACCTGAACGGATGTAGTCGACGTCGAGGAAGAAGATGAACATGTCGGAGACGATCTTGAAGTCCTCCGGCTGCGCGAGCGACGCCGGACGCCGGCGGGGTTTTCTCTCGTGCGCTCTGCTCTTGAAGAAGAAGAACAAACAGAGGAAGCAGAAGGCTTGTGCCGGCGACGAGACGGGGAAGAGGGAAACTCTAGGGCGCGGGCTTGGGGCTATATAGGGGAGCGGGGCGTGCTGGCCTCGACGTCCGTGAAGCAGAGCTCACGGCATTGGCGCTCTTGAAGGCAGAGGAGGGAGACGGCGCTGTAGCGGAGCAGGTGGCCGTTCGGCTCAGCTGGGCCGGGGAAAGAAAGGCCCAGGTGGACTGCGGGGAGTGGGTGCTGGTGGGATCCGCCGTTGCCACTGCTGCTTCTCTTCTTCTCTTTTCTTCAGACAGAAAACAAGACAGAAAAGCACAAGAATAATGGAGAGGGTGGAGAGAGATATGAGAATATCCCTAGAGTTCAGAATTTGTGCAGAATTTCAATAAATTGCTTTGGGCATTTTTAAGGATATAAAAAAATGATTCAAGTTTGAATTAAATTCAAACTTGTGCCATTTTTTAACCCAACCAAAACACTTTCAAATGGGCTGAAAATTAGCAGAGAGGATGTAGGCAAAGTGCAGGATTTATAGGAAAAGAATGAACATTTATTGAGGACAGAAAATGGCACTAGCAAAAATGAAAAGAATAAGAAGGAAGAAGCTAGTGACGGGGTGATGCACTTGACGATGGTTTAGATGGAAGGGAAAGATGGAACAGCAAAGAAGATAAGGAGAAGGAGTTCACAAAGATAACAAGCACACAACAAAGATGATCATGATGCAAATGCAGCAACAATGACAAAATGCAATAGCACATCATGAAGCATATGACAAAGCAAGATGATCATGGCAACAACAAGGATGGCAAAATACAATTAATAAATAGCATGATGCAAGACGCAAAATATGACAAGCACTCAACATGAACATAGCAACAAACATAATAAACACACGACAACAACTAAAATAAATGGAAGGCAACTGGAGCATCGGTCTCGGGGCGTCACATGTGCTCTCGTGTACGACCGGCGTATTTTAGAAATTTAGAAATTTATTCTAAAATTTACTGTAACCAAAAGTGGAAGTATCTCGTTTTCCCCAACCATAGATTTTTCCACGCAGGGCCAGTATACCACACTGTAGTTTTACACCATTTAATTGCCCACTCACTGTAGCCACATTTTATTGCATGAATAGGATGATTACTTTTGTGATATTACCTTGTGATGGTAGGAGTAATATTTTCAAAACAGCCCTTAGCAAATCTCGAGGACGAGATTTTTCTTAAGGGGGGTAGTGTTGTAACACCCCAAAAATTTAACCATGATTTATTAATTAAAATTTTTCCTTGGTAAATTAAATTTTTATTTTCTGGATTTTCTTTTGATTCTGAACCACTCTTTTCTTCTGAGTTGTGGAGTTTTCCTCCAAATAGAAAACTTTACAAAAATGTTGTTGGACTTGTATACCCTCTCAACAAAACATTTCTTTTATCAGTAGATTTATTTCTATAGTTATTTTTCCTGAACTTTAATTCTTTTAAAGTGGTTTCTCATAAGCCTTAGAGCCTCTTTTGCACCACAACCCCTTGAGAAATTTATTTAGTATTCCCACTAAAATTTGGGGATGTTAGTAGGAGTATATAGTTCATTTATATGCAAAGTCCCACTGGTGTTATTTGAAACATTTGAGCAAATCATCCTCTTTTGCTCTCTGGCCCAGTTTGGTATTTTCTACTGCAACCATATTTTAGCTTGCCCTTTTACCCATGATTCTTTTTCCTGCTTATAGACCACTCTACCAAACCCTTAAGTCCAGGAGATTGGACCCGTTGGAGCATTTTTGGTCCATGCAATAATAGCCTTTATTTTCTGTCCAGATTTTGTTTTCTCAAAAACTTGCACTAGGGAGTTTTTGTTTTTGTCAAACTAACCTTGCCACCCTCTTTATCTTCTAAAGAGACTTTGATCTGGAGTTTTTGGCCACCCCAAGAGATGCCTAGATACCCCTGGAATTTCGTCAAGGAGGTTAGGAGCATGGCCAGTTTTGGCATGCTTTTAGACTTGCATTGGGAAGTTGCTCGAATGACCTTACCAGCATGTCTGTTAGCTCTCACATTATCATTAGCCTAGTCCTGTTTAGTTGCAAAGGCATCAGAGAGGCCTAGAGCGTGCTGGCATTTTGTCGAACGCCTGGCGTGCGTGTTGTGGGCGCGGCCAGAGCGCGCGCTTTGCACGTGCGTGCGCCCGAGCCGCCGCGTCCCACTGCCGCCTCCCCGCGCCCGTTATGGTCCCTCCCCACGCACAGCCAGCGCACCCCGACTCCTCCCTCATCGCAGAGCCGCCCCGCCACCTCCTGGCACCCCACGGCGCCACCGTCAGGTCGGCCATGGCGGCTAGCCGACGGCCGCAGCGGGCCCCGGCCGTGGCAGCACCGCCCAAGCCATACGCGCGCGCCAGCTCGCCCCCTTGAGCAGTGGGGAGTTTGTCGGAATGCGCCGACCAGCTCCAATCGCCTCCACGTCACCCTTCTAGCAATAGAACGGCGGTTCGTCGGCGTTCTTATCCACGGCCACGGGAACCGACCTCTCCGGGCTATAAATAGCCCTCCCGATCATGCCTAAGCTCGTCAGCAACCTTGCTCGAGTAGTAGGAAGCCCCCGCCTCCCTAGTTGGCCAGAGGCCATCCTCTCTCCCATCTCCGGCAGGTTCGGCCGCCGCCACGTTCCGGTAAAAATCCGGCCAAGACTGAGGCCCCTAACCCCTCCCGTGCTCCCATCCTCTTCCCTCGACCTTGCGGGGCCACCCCACTTCTCAAACTTTATCGGGAGCCACCGTAGCTCGGGACCTCAAATCCTTCCGAAGCCACCGTCTGCCGCGGAGCTCGCCGCCAGCGACCCCCTCCACACCCGCCAACCTAGCAACCACTAGGAGGACCACCCTAGACTGGCGGATCCATCCCTGCCCTCAGAGTCCCGTGGGGAGCCACCGTTCGTCGGCGCCGATCGCCGGAGCCCCGCCTCTGCCCGGCCAGAGGAGGAAGGAGGCGCGGCGACTGGTCAAACCTGACCAGTGGGCCCAAGGGACGCACTGTCAGTGACCCACGAGCCGATCCACACTGGCTTAAGTGGAAGCGTATTCTACCGAATACGCCTTCGAAAACGTACGCCCCGAACAGTTTTCTTCTGATTTTTATTTTAAAAACAGAATTTCTGACTAATCTTTGACTAGCTATAATGTTTTAAATATAAGTCCAAATGATTTGATTCTTTTTCTGTTGTTTCTCCAATTTTGTCTAGTTTATTTTCATATTTATTTGAAAATTTTACAGACAACTTTTTTGTACTGTTTTGGAACTATGTGTTAATTCAAATTTTCGTAAAATAGGATTTTGAAGAAGAAGGCAACTTTCAAAAAAGTGCACCCCCACTTGCATACTGTTGAAGGCAAGCATTCTGAACCCCGGCATAATATTTGTTGTGTGTCATTTGATGCAAATATGGCATCACCTTGACACGGAGTATTTGATATTTTATGTGATGTTATGATCACATTCATGTGTGCATAATGATGATTCCTTGCTGTGGAATTTGATATGCTTCTGATAGTAATCACCCTCGTATGCCTTTCATGCCTATTGGGAGGAATCCGGGAAAGTCTCTGTCTTGGGTAGACACGAGCTTGTCTCTAGTTCTTCGTCGAGACGGTTATGTCCGGTAGGGCATGGTGAGGTATGATGAGTGGTGATTCTGTCTGATTAGTGTGAAATATATTTCTTATGCGTATCATGCAGGAAATGTCTTAACCTTCTGAGTCGACCGTAGATTGAGTCTTGTTCCAGTAACCCCCATACTTGTTTCGTACTACCACTTGTCCCTGCTATAGGTAGGGTACGGTTCAGTAAGTTGTCAACCCCCTTCCTAGCACACACCGTACAGAGAGGCCATGGTGGAAGATACCGGCTGCATCCGGTAGACATACCACCTGGTCCGGGGGCATGGGTGTGTCCGGTTGTAGCCGAGGGGGTAGCTCCCCTAGTTAACGTGCGTTATAAATTTGTGATCCCATGCTAGTCGAGGTTGTAGCCTCCCCACTTAGAGTTTTGCTTAATGGGTGTCGTGGGTGATTCCAGACACCGGTAAGTTAGGCTGGTGTGTGCAGTCAGGTGTGTTTTCAACTAAAAGACCGTAGACGGAATTAGTCCCGATGGACTAAAGGAACCCGTTACTCGTGGGTAAAGAGTACACCCTCTGCAGAGATTATATCTATTCGAATAGCCGTGTCCATAGGTAAGGACTACAGTTTGGGATGGGTCAAGTGTCGGTCTTAGTGTCGGTCTTCGGAGGAAAAAATTGCTAAACCAGAACATGGAGTATGATTTGTGACTCATGATGATTATGATTATTGTTATTATGGACTAACCATTTACATTATTTGAATTATTGAGTATCCCTGGGATGGTTCTACCTCCTGGATACTCAATGTGATTATCCTCTTATAAGCCCTTTATGTGGTGTCGCTCAGACGCCCGACGGTGGCATGCTTGTTATTTAAATTATTTATAAGCCCTTTATGTGGTGTCGCTCAGACGCCCGACTATGGCATGCTTGTTATTTAAATTATTTATAAGCCCTTTATGTGGTGTCGCTTAGATGCCCGACTCTGGCATGCTTGTTATTTAAATTATTTATAAGCCCTTTATGTGGTGTCGCTCAGACGCCCGACTATGACATGCTTGTTATTTAAATTATTTATAAGCCCTTTATGTGGTGTCGCTGAGACGCTCGACTGTGGCATGCTTGTTATTTACATTATTTATAAGCCCTTTATGTGGTGTCGCTCAGACGCCCGACTATGGCATGCTTGTTATTTAAATTATTTGTAAGCCCTTTATGTGGTGTCGCTCAGACGCCCGACTGAGGTATGCTTTATATTATTTTCCTTTCGAGGCGTCGCTTCAGACACCCGATAGGTGCATTCTATTTCTAATCCCTCATTGCATATTCATGTTGTATATGAATAACCTGATTGCGTGCATCATGGATTCTTATTTTGTGACTGACGTTGTGATCATAGAATATTTCAGAGCATGATTATCATTTGTTATATTATACCTGTGTTCATAATGTTTGCGAGTACATTCAAAAGTACTCACTGGCTTGTCCCTGGCTATTGTCTTGGCCAGCTTTCTTGCATGGAGAGGAGCATTGCGATGACAGCCCCGGAACCTATGCAATGACGATAGCAGCCTTGCGAAGATAGAAGTTATCTAGGTTAGCTATTCCTGTGGGAAATGGAGTCCCATAGACGCTGATGAACCGCAAATCGCTTCCGCCGTCAGCCACTAGAAACCATTTGTTGTACTCATAGGCCAGAACGGTCTTGTACTACACATTTTGTATTTTGCTTGGAGCTTCTGTATCAAGTTGGTGCCTCATCAGCTAACAGTAATCCTGGGGCTGGTGAGCACAAGGACCATTTTCTGGGAAATTGATATCCCGGAAAACCGGTCGCGACACCACGATTGATGGCGCGGTTTGGTTACCCACACCCGTATTGATGAGAATCCCGCGATAAGGGGACACGATCTCTGCTTCGACAAGACGTGTCAAGGAAACCACCTCGTGATATGTGCAGCAGCTGGTTGTGAAAAACGGTTCGAATAATGACCAGGCCGTGGTGTGATGTCACGCTATGAAAAGTTGTCAGCAGATTAGATTTGTGGAATATTGTGCTCTCTATAGTGGTATGTGGAATTTGTTTTGCAGAGACAGACACGATCCTTGTGTTCAAAATCTTCTATGGAGTATTCGGAGAAGGAACCCGCCTTGGAATGCCGAAGACAATCTGCGTGCAGGACTCATTGTCATTGAAGCCTGGTTCAGGGGCTACTGAGGGAGTCCGAGATTGAGGGGTCCTCGGACAGCCGGACTATATACTTTGGCCGGACTATTGGACTATGAAGATACAAGATTGAAGACTTCATCCCATGTCCGGATGGGACTCTCCTTTGCGTGGAAGGCAAGCTTGGCAATTCGGATATGTAGATCTCCTTCTCTATAACCGACTCTGTGTAACCCTAGCCCCCTCCATTGTCTATATAAACCGTAGGGTTTAGTCCGTAGGACAAGAACAATCATAACCATAGGCTAGCTTCTAGGGTTTAGCCTCTACGATCTCGTGGTAGACCAACACTTGTAATACTCATATCATCAAGATCAATCAAGCAAGATGTAGGGTATTACCTCCATCGAGAGGGCCCGAACCTGGGTAAACATCGTGTCCCTCGCCTCCTGTTACCATTAGCCTTAGACGCACAGTTCGGGACCCCCTACCCGAGATCCGTCGGTTTGCTTCGACCTCCACCCATGAGGCCTTGCTGTAGCAGCCATTGGCCTGCAGCCAGAGGCCGTTAGCCCCCCTGGCCGGTAGCACGCCTGCGAAGAAACGCGGAAGCTGGAACCAGATGCCCGCGGGCCTCTCCGACCACACGACAAACTCAGGGGACACGTCAGTTGGGTGGGAGCACGGCCGCAGTAGCCGGGTGACCGCCATGCGCCTCCCCCTGCCGCCAAGGCCGCCCCATCCACGGCAGCTCCCAACATGGGAGGAAGCACCGCCACAGCTGCCTGAGGCGACGCCGGCCCTTGAATGGGCGCGCCTGCGCCCCTGAGGGGCCACCGCTGGAGTCACAGCGTACTTGCGGGGGCGTCTGCGGTCTGTCTTGGGCGGCGGCAAGCCTGGCCCCTCCTTGGGCGCCTTCCCCTTTTCCGCGGCGGAAAACTTCTTGGTTGTCACCATGGACGCTTCGACAAGACGGTGGGGCAAGGAGGAAGAAGGAGGAGCAGGCAGCGAGAAGAGGGAGATTAGTAGGGCCCCCGCCCCCTCTCCCATTTATAGGAGAGAAGCCAACCGCCGGCCGCCCATGATTCCAAGTAATGATGGTATTTTGCATGCAACAAGCAGTTGTCAAGTCGGACGGCTGTCGAGGCAGCATGGGGAAGTGGAGATGCCCATGTCCCATAAAGCGCCATGCGTCGACTTGGCCCGCAGGCGATTGGGGCTCGCGGCGCTTCGCCCTTGCCCTTTGGCTTCGCCCCGAAGCCAAGTTCGCGCGCGCCTTGGGCCCGAGGGCTACTGTCAGCATTGTGGGAACCAGGGTACCCAGACTTGACTCCCTGCGGCCCGTGGCGTGGCTCCATCGACGGCCTGGCGCGGCCCATCTTCAACATCGGCAAGACAAGACCCTCGCGAGGGGCCAAGCCTCGCGAGGTGGACGACGCCAAGACCTCCGGAGGGAGCGGCCTCCTCAGGATAGCTCCTGAGGAGCGGAGATTCATATGCAGGCGCCAATCTCATGAGGTCAAGGTGACGCAAGCCATGACGACCAAGGCCAGGCGGGCTCCAGCAGGCGTAGAGCAATAGGTTTCCTCTTTGGTGCTAAGGAGGCAAGCGCAGGCGCGGAGTCCCGAGGAATCACCCAAAGGTTTCCATTCCCGTGCAACAAGACCAAGACCGCTAGGATGGATGTCATCACCGAGCCCACCGCGGTGTCACGGCCAGAAGCTTCGTAGGCGAAGACTACCTTTTGTCAGGATAAGATGTACTACTTGTCCCCCTTCAAAATTGGCCACTATGAAATCCCTTCCCGCCTTCGCTTGGAGGAAGAGGACCAAGGCCACTATAAATATAGCTTAGCCACCACCATAGAAGGGGATAGGAGAGGGAAGATCCGGGATACAACCCAAACCCTCACTAGCTTACACCCACACAAGAATAGACCTCCTGAGGTTTTTCTTCCCCTGTACTAGTTTATCCTCAGCCCCTCGCGAGGCTAATCCACCCCAAAGTAGGAGTAGGGTCTTACACCGCAAGGTGGTCCGAACCTGGGTATACTGTCGTGTCTCTTTACTTTCCTGTTCATCGAGCTAGGCCGTGGGAACGACGAATTGGTTGGCTGGAGAGGTTGAGTTCTTCGCACACGCCTCAGAGTTCGAACCTTTCTTGGGTCTGCCGAGCCCTGAATCCGACACTTGCAACGACCAATACGTGTCTTGCTGCCCCTTCTGTCACTGGGAAAGAACACCGCACGACCGAACCCATTACAAAGCACCACTTCCCATGGCAAGAAAAATCGATCTAGTTGGCATAACTAAACCAAAGATTTAAAGAGGAAATACGAGGCTAAATCAGGCACATCCATTCTCACAGGCATGTATATTCTCATAGGGCATCTTAAGAGCACGCAGGATTTTGTCTGACTTGTACAGGTTTGCAGGTAGTACGTGGCCTTTGGGTAGAAAACGTCCAAATACTGTCATCATCGCATCGTAGCATTCTCTGCCCAAGTTGAATTGAGCCTTCAGAGCCATTATTTGTGAAATGGCATCCAGCTGACAAAGCTTAGTGTGCTCATGGAGAGGACGTTTTGAGGACTCCAACATTTCATTGAAGGCCTTTGCAGATTCCTCCATCTCATCGTCTGAGCCCTGAACATCATCAAAGTCTTGCACCATGTCTTGCATCCTAGTGCCATGCTTGTCGGTGCAACGACGAAGCACCTCAGCTCTGGAGCGTTGGCCAGACTCGCCATGAAATGTCCACACCGTATAATCTGGCGTAAAACCCCTCTTCTGCAAGTGTTTGCCCATTTCATCCTCTGTCCTCTTGTGCCAATTGTTGCACCCTGCACAGGGGCACCAGGTTGTCCTCTGGCCATTTGCAAATGCAGTTCTCAGAAACCCCTTGGTTTTTTTAACCATTCAGTTGTCATGTTTTTTTGACTAGTGTGACCGGTGTACATCCACGCATGATCACTCATCTTGCCTAGCTACTGGACACATAATATATATATATATATATATATATATATATAACTAATCAGCATGTATATATTCATCAATTAATGGAGTTTGTCACTTTTATTATGTCCATGCAACCTAGACGCTAATAGGTAAAGATAGGTCCTAATCCCACTCGAGTATGTATAGATTGGGTTCGTTTTCCCATGCTCTGCTCTGGATTCGACACAAAATTTTGGTAGCACCTCCTTGCTGTCCTCCTGATACACGTCTCGGCAATAAGCAGAGAGGATGTATACTCGGAGAACAACATGGAGTTACTGACAAAATTCTGCATCAGATCCGGAGCAGAGCATATGGGAAAACGAACCCAATCTACACATGCTCGGGCTGTCCATGGATAACATTGGACAATTCAAAAGAATCACAGTTATAAATATGCAAATGCATTCATATTTATAGATGTAACCCTTTCGAATGGGAGACACATAGTGGTCACGCATACTGATGATTGAAGACATCTATAGCTAGCAAGTTTCATCGGCACGAAGACCGAAACAGAGCAAATCAAGGGGGGAGGAGATGTCATTTGTGCTAACCCATGAACGCAGGGGCGGAGCTCGTCGACCACTAGACCCTCGTAGTGACGAAAAAATTGCACATTTAAATCAAAAGATGAGTTTCATAGCAATATTGTTTTTTCCGTCAACCTAACTAAATATTTACAACAGGACGAGCGAGTTAGGGGTTCCTCAGCGTTGATAGAACCCTAAATAGCAAGTATCATCGATGCAAGATACATGAGGCGCTCGGCGTTGAACACTAGATCCACGTCTCGCAAGTGACCCCGGCGCCCGGCGTCCCGCAACAATAGTTCTGGTGGCCGATGACGGTCAAACACCTTAGCAAATTTGTCTAGTGGCCTTTGAATGAGGATTAAAGCCATGTTTTCAAAGTTCAAACAACCTAACCAAGTTGAGTTAGCTTGGTTGTTTCAAGTTTCAACACATCTCAGAGGCTGCCAGACAAATTCGCGATGGTGTTCGACCGCCATCGACGCTGATCACTGTTGCTACGGACGCAGGACCCCTGTGTCACTTGTGGGACGTGGATGTAGTATTTGACACTGACAGCCACATGTATCTCACACTAACAATACTTGCTATTTAGGGTACCATCGACACCGAGGAACCCACTAACCCGCTCGTCCCTGGGTAAACTAAATTAGTATGCATTCAATAAGCAAAACTACATCATCTCTTACGTCCGTACATCGTCGAATATTATCACTAATACATCTCGAATAGTATCATACATATAGCATCACTAATACAGCTAGAACCGTAGTGAATGATGGGTATCGGCGCGGGCGGTGGACATCCAAAGAGAAGGAACCATCATAGGATCATAGCTCCAATGAGGTCCCTGAAGAACCTGCCAGGTATTTTCGAACCTGCCCTCCAACGCAACCATGTAGCAACGGACGTGCGCGCCCTCCTTGCTGACACGGTGACATACCACCTTCGCGGTGTCCGAAAGCCTAGGCACCGTCACGCGACCGCCACCAAACAAGGTTCGGGTCAACGACGGGCTGGCTCCTCACCAAGCTGCGCCCCCCGGAAGGTACAACCTCCCAGTACCAACCCAGCGGAGCCCAATCTCGGACATGGCCCCTCTGATCGAGCAGGCCTCCTCCGCCGTGTCGACAACGAGGATGTGGGATAGGCATCATCGACGTCGATGCGGGAGTAAATGCTTTAACTAAAAAAATTGAAATAAATTTCACATGTTCAAAATAAACCAGAAACTTAACCTAAACTAAACTAATCTAAAGCCGAACTAAACTAACTAAACTAAACCTAAACTAAACTAACTAAACTAAACCTAAACTAAACCAAAAACTTAACCTAAACTAAACTAAACTATAAACCTAAACTAAGCTAACTAACCTTAACTAAATTATATTAAACCTAATTAAACTAAATTAAAAAACAGAAGAAAAAAAGTCTCACCTTTGAGCGGCCGGGGCGGTGAGGCAGGGCGGGCCGGTGGGGCGGCCTGGCGGGGCGGCCGGGGCAGCCCGGTGCGGCGGCGCGACAAGGCGGGCCGGGGTGGCCGGAGCGGCACCGCGGGGCGGAGCGGCCCGACGCGGCGGGGCGGGGTGGCGGGCCGGGGCGGCGCGGCGGGGCGGGACGGCGGCGCATGTTGGGATGAGGGGAGCAAGAGAGAGGTCGAGAGAGAGGGGCAGGGTTGGGCGTTTTTGGATAGGGCACAACTCTTTGTCATCCGCTAGCAGACGACAAAGAGCCTAGCTAACGGACATTAGTTTGGCCACTTTCTTTGCCGTCTGCTAGCTGAAGGCAAAGATTCCTTGCCATCAGCTAGCGGATGCTACTTCTTGAGCATGCGCTGGTTTTCCCTTGAAGAGGAAAGGGTGATGCAGCAAAGTAGCGTAAGTATTTCCCTCAGTTTTTGAGAACCAAGGTATCAATCCAGCAGGAGGCTACACTTAAATCCCTCGTACCTGCACAAACAAATAAGAACCTTGCAACCAACGCAATAAAGGGGTTGTCAATCCCTTCACGGCCACTTGCAAAAGTGAGATCTGATAGAGATAATAAGATAAATAGTTTTGGTATTTTTATGATATAGATTGGAAAGTAAAAATTACAAAATAAAATAGATCGGAAACTTATATGATGGAAAATAGACCCTCGGGCCATAGGTTTCACTACTAGCTTCTCTCAAGATAGCATAAGTATTACGGTGGGTGAACAAATTCACTACAAAAAAATACACTTCCGTGATGATACGTGTTTGTCACAGTAGGTCGCATTTTTTGTCATGCATGTACATCCATGACGATTTTATGACAGAATCAAGATTGTCATACCTGTGCCGTCGTAGAAGTGTTTCATGACATTACAAAAATTATCATCACGGAAGTGTCCACTTACATGATGATAAATCGCGCGTCACAGAAATGCTTTCGTCAAGGGTGACCGACACGTGGCATCCACCGTAACGGAACGTCGTTAAGCTATCGGGTCGGGTTTTGGATCCGATAACCCGTTAACAGCCCCGACCAATGGGGATTTTCCACGTGTAAAATCATCATTGGCTAGAGGAAACACGTGTCGGCTCATCGTTGGGACAGATGTCATCCACTCATTGGGCAGAAGGCGCCTATGATACGTCGGCACGTGGAACGACCCAACAAAGGCCCATTCCTGTGAAAAGGACGGCCCGTTTGACTTGGCCAAAAGGTGGCGGGCCGGCCCATGGAAAGCATGTTAACGGCTTGTTCGCATATAGCCCTTTTATAGCCCGCTAACCCAAGGCCCGTTACGCCCTATCCGAATTAGGCCCAGTAGCGTCATCTGGGCCATCCAATATGATTCCAGCCCGTTTTCACTTCTGGCCCATGCATGGCCCATGACATCTTTCGGCCCATATGAGGCCCTTTGTAACTCTTGGCCCATTAACGGCCCGCAGTGAAACTGGCCCGTAATGAACAATGTATCACTTTACACCCATTAACGACCCGTGGTCAAACTGGCCTGTAATGAATAGTGTATCACTTTATACCCATTAACGGCCCGTTATTCCGTTGGGCCGTTTCCAGCGCATGTTATCTTTCGGCCTTCTAAGAGCCCATTTATTCTTGGGCTCATTTCCAGCATTCGTTTACTTACGGCTCGTTACTGTCATTTTCTGCTTGTGGGCGAAATTCAGCCCGTGGTTACAGTAGGCCCGTTTGTGGTCCGTTAATACGTTGGGCCATTTTCATAGCGTCATCAAATACGGCCTATTAATGATGGCTCGTTACGGTCGGCCCATGAACGGATGATTCGAACTCTAGCCCGTTTACGGCCATAATGTGGCATGTTATTGGCCCATGTTTGGCCAATCGATCATATGGCCCGTATAAGGCCCATTGATAATACGGCCCATAGAAGGCCCACTGTTTCTATGGCCCGTAGGAGACCCAGTGTCACTACAGTAAATATTAGCCCATGGTTATTGTGGCCTAGTTTTAAAAAATAGGTTATTGCAGCCACTAGCAAACCGTGGAAAAAGAACTGCAATGACTACAAGCAAACAAATAAGCAAGACAACAAGGAAATAAATAAGCAAGCAACTTACAGTAGGCTATCATGGCTATCACACATATTACATCCACTGGGCATCAAAGTTCGCCACCAGTGCAAATAAACGCGCAGACAAAATAATATACAAAACTGAGAGCACTTTAGAAGGAACTAGGCCTAGCTAGGTTGGGCCCCCCAAATAGCCGAAGAAGTTGAGTATACCTCAGTTGTGTCAACGATAGATGCATCAACACTAGATTTCTGGCATGATGGTGCGCACGGCAGGCCTCTAACATCTTCATTGCATCTTTGACTTCAAGTCGGAGCTGAGCTGAACCAAGCCTTTCCACTTTAAGTTGAGACTGAAGAAGCCGAACTGATTGAGGCAGCGACTGCACAGAGGTTGTCTCACACCTGCTGGTGAGTAGCTTCAACTCACTGTCTTCATGAAGACAGGGCCCTGGGGTCATCTCGCTGTCCTCAAGATGGTTTGGCTCACTATCTTCCCTAAAGTTCTGCCTGGCATAAGAGATACGACTCTAAAAGAGAAACAAGGAGACACATAACATGTTTCAAAATTATATAAGCAAATAAATGGATCTGTTCTGCATAAGGAACATGTTTTTACAACTACAATTTGAAACTGGTAGTTGTTGCAAACATCCAATCACATGTAAACAGCAAAACAAACAGAAGTGGAGGAAATGATGCCTATCCAAATCTATACTAGAACAAAGTTTGAAGGCTTGAGAAAGATGAACTCACATTACATGTTAACATGGGCTGGACAAAGCCCTTCTCCATGTTGATGGAAGGATAATTCAATAGATTCCCCAAAGAAAATTCTTTATAAGCATTGCCATTATTCTACATTTTGCAAAGAGTAAATATAGATCAAATAATATTGAAATAAACAGAGGATAATGAAGCTTAGGTGCAGACTGATGATACATAATCAAATAGCAATTAATTATGTACAGCATTACAAGGTAAAAGGCAGAGAGGTACTGACAAGAGCAATGCAGAGCCCAATATTGTTTTGAGATCGTATGATCCTTTGAGCAAGGGGATTCATCTGAAATTAGTTTTCATACAAGAGAGAAGGTAAGGCACAAGTAGAAATTTAGGAGTTTAAATTTTGAATTGATATCATAGACAGTACCTGACTCTGGGCTCCCAGCTGTTCTAATAGGGGTTTGGCCACTGGAGTAGGGGTAAAGTGTGGTACAGTTGGGACTGTGTTTTCAGTGGCTGCTGATCTATCTGATTTAACAGGTATCACTACCTTTTCCAAATACCTAGTTTGTACTCCTTGAGGATCTGCACTCACCCTCTTCCTTTTGGACATCTATTACGAAAGAACAACATTTGACTGGAAAAACATAGTGTGACAACACATGGAATAGGTACAGAAAATGGATAGGTATGGCATATACTCATATATGATGCTTAAACTGAGCAAATGGTGTAACAAAGTAGAAGTAATGCAAGAGGTCAGATGCAAAATATGTGTGACCAATGCAACTTTGCAAAGTTAGAGCAAGCACCTTGATGGGTGAATAAGATAGGCGATCCTCCACCATGCCAAGTTTGTTATCCAGTGGATTGTTCCGCAATATTCCTCTCGTGTGCCCATTCTCATATCCATTTTGATAACGTTCAATATTTGACATGCATGAAAACATAAAAACAAGTGAGATTTTCTTTGGAATGCAGAAGTGATTCTAATCCAATACTGCCTCCCTGTAAACCCCTTTGTGCTATCTCTTCAATTCTTTTAAGATATGCCATGCATGCTGTGATTTGTTGTGTGCATTAATATAATGTGGCCTACTACTCAAAATATGAGAGCTCCAGAAGTGATGACACTTTGCAGATGACAGCTTCAACATATAGTAAAGAAGAACAAGTCAACCTGACCTGACAGATTCAAAATGTACTAAGGGAGAACAACTCGACCTGACCAGTCGGCCGCAAGAGAAGAGTATCATCTTAAAGAAGAGCAGAAGAGAAAGCAGATTGAAGATATTACAAGTCTTTCAATACAATGTCGGTTGGCCACCCATGATGAACCAGAGCGCACAGAGAAATACTATTCTTTCCGGTCTCTCCATATGTGGCTCACATGCATTTCAAAACTAAAGTAGGAACATTTAGCTAACCAATTAAACATCTCTTAGTTTTACTAATATCAGCAATAATATCAGATATGAATTTGTACAACTAATCTTGTTTAGCTCGATGGGTGGAGCAGTGCTATTACGACACGAACCACGAAGGCTGATTGTGGTCATCATGAAATGGGGAAACCATAAGCATGATGAGTACAGTGTTGACCGTGACAGTGGGATGGCAGATCTGAAGCTGCCAACCCCACAAAGGGTAGTTAGCAACCGATGTTTGCTTCAAAATAACAACTAAGATTTGGTATGGAAAAGAAAGTACGGTCAACAAGTGACAAAGAAATGCAATTATGCTGTCTCTCTATATGTCGCGACATGCATTTGGAAACTCAAGTGGGACCTTTAGCTAACCAATTAAATGTGTCGGTTAACTAATATCATTATCATGTCACAATCATATTTGAACAATGAAGCTTTTGAATTCTGAGTGTTGTGTTGTTTAGCTTGAAGGGTGGAGTAATGCTAGTACAACAGAAAGCACCTACGCAGATCATAGTAGAGTAGATAAAAGGGGAAAACCCTAAGCATCAAGAGAAAAATCCGGAAAGTGGAACTAGATGGACCAGTGGGTGGCGCACATGCTTTTCGAAACGAATATAGGAACATTAGGTGACCAATTAAACGTTCTCTGTTTTAGTGATATGAGCATCATATCAGATTCGTATTTCAACACGTAAGCTTTGGATTGAGGTCTTCAGGAGCAGTGCTAGCACGACACGAAGCACCTACGATGATGGTAGTGAATATAAAGGGGGGAAACCATAAGCTTTACGAGTATAGTGCCCGTGCCATGGCGGATCTGAAGGTGCAAACCGGATAAAGCTACTTCGCAACCAATGTTTGCTTTCAACTAGCCACTACGATTTGGTACAGACGAGGAAAGTACAGTAAAAAAATTACGATCTATTCTCCGGGTGAGATCAATAACTTAAGCACATATGGAAGAGTACCACCTCTCTTGCGATGCCGTGTAGGCCTATGCTGATACGTTGAGGGTGCTGCGGGTGCGATGGCTGTCGGCGGCGGGGAAGAAGACTTTAGACGGCAGACGGCCGGGTCGAGGGATATATCCTGTTGCCGTGTACGAGGCGGTCGTAGGAGCGGCAACGGCAAGGTGGACGACGGCGCCGATGAAGCGAGAGGAGGCGATGAAAGGATCCTGGTCCTGTGTCGTGGATGAGAGATGTCCATCTCTTGTAGTGGACGACGGGGTAGGGGTAGCGGCTCCGGCAAGGTGGAGGATGGGGTGGCGGACGGAGGATGCTGGCCGCAATGCGGAGGTTGTCGTGCCGCCGACGGTGTATGAATGGGGAAACGGAGGGGAGGGGGGATCTTAAACTTTGGGACGCGCTTCTCTGAAATGTGGGAAAGTTACGAACTTATCCCCCGTTTAAAATTTCGGACATCGCGTCGGTTGGGGATAGGACGGTAATCTCGCATCTGCCAAATATTTGCCGGTAACTTCGGGCGAGGAGAGGGTGTTTTGCCGCCCACAGTTGGCGCCCACGGTGTATGAACTGGGCTGACAGGTAGGGCGGTTGTGTCACGTCTGAGGGAATTTACACATCTGCCCCTATTTAAAATATTAGCCTACATCGATTTTGGACGAGGAGAGTTTGTTTTGCCGCCCACCGTGTATGAATGGGGAAATGGAGGAAGAGACACATGTCTTTCGAACGAGCTTGAATCAAATGTGTTTTCCCGCCCACATTTTGCGCCCACCGTGTCTGAATGGGCTCATAGGCCGTCGTGTCATGTCTGATTGAAGTTACTAGTCTACCCCTATCAACAGCAGTGTAAATCCCTTCGATAAGGATGTCAAGTGTCAGGGGTAGACAGTAATTTCCATCTCGCAAACACTTGCCTCGGGTAGCCCACAAATTATAGTGGGTGTTTAGCCGCTTCGTTCAAAACATGGGAGAATTAGCATTCACGTTTGCCATGGCCCCTGGCAAACTAAGTTCAAATCCAATTTGTATTCGATTTCGAATATCCACAGATAATTCTACGTTTTGTTATTTATTTCTTCAAAACCACAACAAAGATTTATTCCACCTTTATATATGATTATGATTTAGAAATGCCGTGATCTTCAAATTCAGTAGGTTGGATACACTCTGAGTCAAACAGTTATTTCATCCAATACAATATGCTCACACAAAAAACAATTCACCTTATGTCAATCATACAAGTATTGAGGATTACCTCGCCTAAAAAATTTGGATCATTACAACACATGGACAACATAGGGGGTCTTGCAACATAATCCATTCAGAGACATGACACAACATGCAAGTACAATAATCTAATGACAATTTCAATTGGTATCTAAAGAAGAACCGGGATTACCTTGGGCTTTAGATAGCAAAAACAACAGGACCTCCTCCGTATTCAAATGCAACATTCTTACTTCCTCCAATTCTTGGGTTGCTTGCATAATGCGTGCCGCTAATTCCGTAATCTTCAGCCTCAATATAAAGATTACCTCATTCATGGCAGACACACCATCTCTTTCTGCCTCTAGTAGAGCCTCAAGCACTATAATATCTGTGCTCAGACTGCTCTCCGGCGGTGTTGCCTCTGAACTGCTACCATCTGGTAACATGGATGGCGCACTGCTTCCACAAATAGATTCTGGGGTTGTACATTGTGTCCTAGTGTGAACGGCATCTTGAAAGGTTTCCGCTGGACATAAGTAAGATATAGTTGTCGTATGATCCAGGCAGTAAGCTTACATGGTAAACGACGGACGAATTATTGCCGAGCATGGCAAACTATATTTAAATGGTTCAAAGTAGCATCAGCCGAAAAGAAATTAAAACGGTCAGATGAAACTAGGGATGCAAGTGGCAAATAAACAACATCCGCCAGTCCCATCTAGTTAGTTTTTGCTACCTCCCTAGTTCATTTTCCTCAAAAAACAAAAACTCTTTTGAACTATCATACCACTAGTGGACTTTAATCAGGATTAAACAGGACCCAGATGACATCCCTAGTTGAAAGGGAGTGTACCACCGCTATATTTAAGTTGCCAAGGCATCTAAGAAGTTGAAATAATCTGAGAAAGCACTTAATAGTGTGGCCTCATATAAACTACGAAGACAGTCTTGTGATGAAGTTGAGAGGAAAAGTTAAGGACTCAAATGAAATAGGCATGCATTTGTTTACGATAGTACAACAGGCACTGCTGACATATTGGCCAACTCAGGTATAGCGTAACAACAAACAACCATTCGAATCAAGCAATACAGCAAATCAGACAACTGAACTATTTGTAATTCGGTAGGATTACAGGTTGAGGGCACAAGCCAAGAAAGTAGCCCACTCGCATTACATTTCACATGTACTAATACACACTGGCTTACCATATGTTGCTGTGAAGCCTCGCTGCTGTTGCAATGTTCTTTGAAGATATCGTCAGCATCCCGTGGTTGCAAATCTAGTTGTTGTAGTTTATTCTGCACCCTCTATTTAGGTAAAATTAATTTTAATCGCATGCACTGGTCCGAATTGATCACCAATGGTTCATCTAAACTAATGAAAGAAGGGTGTGCGCATACACGACAATATATCTGCTTCCCTCTATTTTTATGCTTGTTCGAGGTGCGAGCCCCAAAATAACAAAAATTTTGCTTGATGGGTTTGGCAGCTCCGTAATTAATAGAAGCATCAAATTAGTCATGCAACTTGGGAAGATCAAGAACACACAAACAAGTAATGAACAGAGGCTCGGAGCAGTGATGTAATAGCTAGCATCAGAAAATGTAGGGTAAAATGAACAAAAAGCAGCAGAACCACATGCTAGTTTGTTGATGTGTAATTAAGCATTGAGAACATTAAGCAGTCTGATGGAACCAACATGTGGAATCAGAACAACACCATTATCATAAATATAGCATTCAAGAAGTAAAATAGTAGGCAGTGATATCTAGGAAGTACAGTAATACTCCCTCAGTTCCAAAATAGATGACTCAACTTTGTACTAACTTCAGTACAAAGTTAGTACAAAGTTGGGTCATCTATTTTTTAACGGAGGGAGTACTTAGGACAAAACTAAAGCATATTAACTATATGTGCACTGGTATGTAATTTAGCACATGTAACATGTTCACTGCCAGAAGTATGGCCCTACAGGTGCAAGCAGAATATGTCTCATGAAAAACTGAATGATGCCCTGTAGAAATTCAAAGGTGCGGTGCTTATGCTAGGAAAGTGAACATAGGCGTCGGTCGTTGGATAATAGTACCTGATTCTCGGTGGCGTATGGGTACCGTTGTCATACTTGATAGCTAAGGATCGTCGATGGTGCTCGTGTTGCGGTTGAGTTTGGGTCGGCTGTCGCCGCCGCTGAAGCGGCTCCGGTGCTATGGTTGCGGCGCCTATCGACATACAAGAAAGCTCATTTGTGGTAAGTGAACAGTTGCATGATAAAGAGAAAAACCGAAGGAGTACAAATCGAAATAACCTGATGAGGCTGCAGCGTCGGTAAAGCAGGGCCGGTGGAGTTGAATATGGCGTCCGTGGAGTGGGTCCGGTGCAGTGGACGAAGGCTTCGGCGGGCGTGTTGTATAGTGCTTTCGGTGAGGCGGATCTATTGCGGCGGACAAGGGCTTGTATGAAGGGCCAGCGAAGGGGCGGACGAGGGAGTCAGTGAAGGGCCTACACTGTGGTGGACGAGGGCGTCGGTTAAGCAGATCCGGTGCGATGGACCATGATGGCGGTCAAGGAGATCTGGAGCGATGGACAAGCCAGTCGCTGAAGCGGCTCTGGTGAAGTGGTGAGTTGGCAGTTGGGGGTTCCAAGGTGCGGAAGGTAGATCCGGTGGGGTGTGAGGTCCACCGTTGCGGCGGAGGACTAGATTCGGCGGCTTGCCATGGTTGGGGGGTCGGGGAGGGGAAGGGGAGGGCTCTGGGGAAGAATGTTGGGGGCAAAGAGGGGAAAACAATGGAGTTACCAAAGCAGTCCTTTTCCGTTCATGTGGCAGGGGTAAAACAGGAATATCGCAGGGCTAAACTTTCAGGCGCGTGATATTTCGCTGTGAGCGGGAAGTTTGAAAGCTTTTGGCGCCTAAAATTATAAGTATTCTGCTCTCATACGGCCGACTATGATATCATGGCCGACAATTGTTTGTTTTGCACGCAAAAAAATGTGCAAGTTTTGAAAATCAATGTCTCCAACTCGAAACTTAGATTATCCATTCAATTCAAATATGGATCATTGAGCTACTACAATAAAATACCATCATACGGTCCAATTCAAATGAAATTCCAAATGTGTTTATCCTAAATATGATGACAAAAGCAAAAATTTGTATGTGTATGAATAAAGTGGATGATTATAAAGTTTGAACATGCCCGTATGTGTATATCTCTAGGTTTGATATATGAATTTGAAATCACGAAATCCCGGCTTAAAAAATGTACCTCCGTTTAAATGAATTACAAAAGCTAATGATGGAGTCGAATTCCAAAATTCCAATCTTAGGTTTGTAATTCTGGTACATCAAGGTATATCACACATGTTCAAAAGTATCGTTATCTCATAGTACAAACTGTGAAACAAATTGATCAACCATGAGTGCACAATATCTCAATTACGCTAAAGTCCCTCAAATATAGACACCTGACTCTTTATCTGAAGCCACCCCCGTACGACCACACACACACACACACATAGAGAAGTCGTTCTCTCCCCCAAACACCAACACACGAGCACATTAACACCCCTCTCTCTTGTAAAGTCCGGACCCCAGTATAGGTCTCTATCACTTTGTCTCTCAGGCATGCACGCATCTCTTCCCTCACTCTCTTGGTCTCCCGCTGAGGGAGTCCTTGACTAGGGGGTGTCCGGATAGCCGAACTATCATCTTTGGCCGGACTCCAAGACTATGAAGATACAAGATTGAAGACTTCATCCCGTGTCCGGATGGGACTTTCCTTGGCGTGGAAGGCAAGCTTGGCGATACAGATATGTAGATCTCCTACCATTGTAACCGACTCTGTGTAACCCTAGCCCTCTCCGGTGTCTATGTAAACCGGAGGGTTTTAGTCCGTAGGACGAACAACAATAATACCATAGGCTAGCTTCTAGGGTTTAGCCTCCTTGATCTCGTGGTAGATCTACTCTTGTACTACCCATATCATCAATATTAATCAAGTAGGAGTAGGGTTTTACCTCCACCGAGAGGGCCCGAACCTGGGTAAAAACATCGTGTCCCTTGTCTCCTGTTACCATCCGCCTAGACACACAGTCTGGGACCCCCTACCCGAGATCCGCCGGTTTTGACACCGACATTGGTGCTTTCATTGAGAGTTCCTCTATGTCGTCACCTATAGGCTCGATGGCTCCTTCGATCATCAACAACGACGCGGTCCAGGGTGAGACGTTTCTCCCCGGATAGATCTTTGTATTTGGCGGCTTTGCACTGCAGGCCAATTCGCTTGGCCATCTGGAGCAGACCGAAAGCTACGCCCCTGGCCATCAGGTCAGATTTGGAAGTTTGAACTATACGGCTGACATCCGTGGAGACTTGATCTTTGACGGATTCGAGCCACAGCCAGGCGTGTCGCACTGTCACGATGGGCATGATTTAGCTCTGCTGCCAGACAGTGCCCTGGAGGCCGCACAAGAGTCCGCTCCAACCCTTAGCTCAGAACCGACTGCACCGATCGAGGATTGGTGGCTGGACACCGCCTCGGGGGCTGCTACCTCTACGGCAATAGAGCCGAATACCAACCCTGTCCCTTGTGAAGCTCGTGACTCCAAGGTGCCGGACTCCTCTCCGGACCTCGAACCTTCCGCGCCCCTGCCAATCGAATCCGATTGGGCGCCGATCATGGAGTTCACCGCTGCGGACATCTTTCAGCACTCGCCTTTCAGTGACATCTTGAATTCGCTAAAGTGTCCCTCTTTATTAGGAGAGCCCTGGCCATATTATGGTCAAGACGGTTGGGATGCGGACGACGAAGAAATTCAAAGCCCACCCACCACTCACTTCATAGCCACTGTCGATGACTTAACCGACATGCTAGACTTCGACTCCGAAGACATCGACGGTATGGACGACGATGCCGGAGACGACCAAGAACCAGCGCCTACAGCGGACTGGAAGGCCACCTCATCATAGGACATATACATGGTGGACATCCCAAAGGATGGGAATGGCGATGGAACAACGGAGGATGACCCCTCCAAGAAACATCCTAAGCGCCGGTGTCAGCGGCGCCGCTCTAAATCCCGCCACACCAAAAATGGAGATTCTGGCACCGGAGACAATAATACCCCGGACAGTGTCGAAGACAACCCCCTCCAGCAAGATTCAGCATAGGAGGATGGAGAAGCCAGCCTTAGTGAGAGAGCGGCAGACAGAGAGGAAGAGGACAATAACTATATGCCTCCCTCCGGAGATGAGGCAAGCCTCGACGACAACGAATTTGTCATGCCCGAGGATCCCGTCGAACAAGAGCGTTTCAAACGTAGGCTTATGGCCACGGCAAGCAGCCTCAAGAAAAAGCAGCAACAGCTTAGAGCTGGCCAAGATTTGCTAGCCGACAGATGGACTGAAGTCCTTGCGGACGAAGAGTATGAACTCGAACGCACCTCCAAAAGCTACCCCAAACACAAGCTGCTACCCCGATTAGAGGAGGAAGCACATAAACCTACATCACCAGCGCACAATACGGCCAACCAGCCACCTCGTGGCCGCGACAGAGAGGCCTCTAGGCCCTCCGCTAAAGCCATACCCCGGCGTCGCTTGAAAAGTACAAAGCCACGGGAGAATGCGCCGGACTTACGAGACATATTGGAGGATAAGGCAAGACAAACAAGATCGATCTATGGATTGCGTGGGCGCCCCATGATGTGTGACGACAACCGTCACGCCAAATACAGCAATTCCGGCCGGGCCAAACACAGTAGACAAAGCTCGTTTGAGTTGCGTCGCGATATAGCCCAATACAGAGGCGCCACACACCCACTATGCTTCACAGACGAGGTAATGGATCATCAAATCCCCGAGGGTTTCAAACCCGTAAACATTGAATCATACGACGACACAACAGATCCGGCGGTTTGGATTGAGGACTATCTCCTTCACATCCACATGGCCCGCGGTGACGATCTACATGCCATCAAATACCTCCCACTCAAGCTTAAACGACCAGCTCGGCATTGGCTCAACAGCTTGCCAGCAGAATCAATTGGGTGTTGGAAGACCTGGAGGCCGCATTCCTTGATAACTTCCAGGGCACATATGTGCGCCCACCAAACGCTGATGACCTAAGCCACATAATTCAGCATCCAGATGAATCGGCCAGACAATTCTGGACACGGTTCTTAACTAAGAAAAATCAAATCGTCGACTGTCCGGATGCAGAGGCCCTTGCAGCCTTCAAACATAACATCTGCGACGAGTGGCTAGCCCGGCAACTAGGACAGGAAAAGCCGAAATCCATGGCAGCCCTCACACCACTCATGACCCGCTTCTGCGCGGGAGAGGACAGCTGGCTAGCTCGCAGTAACAACCTGACCAAAAACTCTGGTAGTTCGGATACCAAGGACAGCAATGGCAGGTCGCGTCGCAATAAGCACAAGCGCCGCATTAACGACGATAATACTGAAGATACGGCAATCAACGCCGGATTCAGAGGCTCTAAACCCGGTCAACGGAAAAAGCCATTCAAAAGAAATACTCCGGGCCCGTCCAATTTGGACCGAATACTCGATCGCTTGTGCCAGATACACGGCACCCCCGAAAAGCTAGCCAATCACACCAACAGGGATTGTTGGGTGTTCAAGCAGGCAGGCAAGTTGATTGCCGAAAATAATGACAAGGGGCTGCATAGCGATGACAAGGAGGAGACCCGGCCACCGAACAATAGAGGACAAAAAGGTTTTCCCCTACAAGTGCGGACGGTGAACAAGATATACGCAACCCACATACCCAAAAGGGAGCGGAAGCATGCACTTAGGGACGTATATGCGATGGAGCCAGTCGCCCTAAAGTTCAATCCGTGGTCCTCATGCGCGATCACTTTTGATCGAAGGGACCACCCCACTAGCATCCGCCATGGCGGATTCGCTGCATTGGTTCTAGACCCAATCGTTGACGGATTTCACCTCACTAGAGTCCTGATGGATGGTGGCAGCAGTCTGAACCTGCTTTATCAGGATATAGTGCGCAAGATGGGCATAGACCCGTCAAGGATTAAACCCACAAAAACGACCTTTAAAGGCGTCATACCAGGTGTCGAGGCCAATTGTACAGGCTCAGTTACACTCGAAGTGGTCTTCGGATCCCTGGATAACTTCTGAAGCGAGGAGCTAATCTTTGACATAGTCCCGTTCCGCAGCGGCTATCATGCACTCCTCGGACGAACCGCATTTACAAAATTCAATACACTCGATAAACGACCATCTCTCAAATTTGATAAGCGGGGAGATCGTCCTTGGGCGGGCTACATGGTGGTATTCGGCGTTAGAAGACACTATGTGACGAAAGAAAAATCATGAGTTATTCTAGAATCCTGACAATTACGATCTCGCCAGGGGCTTGACCCTTGAGGGCCACTCCTCTTCACCGTCGTCGGTGTCGGTGGAATAGTCTGGAGGAAGGGTCCTTCCCTTCTTGGACCCTTCGGCCTCCTCAGTTGGGGAAGCCTTCCTTTTCTTCTCTCCCCCTGCTGGGGGAGAGGCCTCTTTCTTCTCCTCCTCGTCTTCGGGGGAGGAGTCCGCCTTGGAGTCATCGGACAACGAATATGATAACACCTGGCGGCGGGAACTCCTCCGAGTCCCCGTGGCCTTCTTCTTGGCCTTCTTCTTCGGCACCACGTAAGGCGCCGGAGCTAGTAGTCATGTTAATCGGGCATCCGCTGAGTCTTCTGGCAGGGGAACCGGACAGTTAACCTGCCCGGACGTCTTCTGCCAGGCCTGTTAAAGGTAATGGGAGTTTAGATCCTGCATAGAGTCAAACTATGAAAGACAAGTGTCCCATAAAGGGTAGAATAGCTTACCTCGCCGGCTGGACGCTGCGAGCTGAATCCGCGATCTTCGGTAGCGGATGCGGGAGCCTCGGCACCCTTGAACAGCACCTTCCAGGCATCTTCATACGTAGTGTCAAAGAGCCTTCTTAAGGTTTGGTGCTGTGCCGGATCAAACTCCCACAAATTAAAAGCCCGCTCCCGGCCCGGGAGGATCCGGCGGACGAGCATGACCTGGACTACGTTGACAAGCTTGAGCTTCTTGTTCACCAAAGTTTGAACGCAGGATTGGAGTCCGGTCAGCTCCTCCGAATCACCCCACGATAGGCCCTTCTCTTTCCAGGATGTGAGCCGTGTAGGGATGCCAGATCTGAATTCAGGGGCCGCTGCCCATTTAGGGTCACGCGGCTCAGTGATGTAGAACCACCCCGATTGCCACCCTTTGATGGTTTCCACGAAAGAGCACTCGAGCCATGTGACGTTGGGCATCTTGCCCACCATGGCGCCTCCGCACTCCACCTGCTGGCCGCCCACTACCTTCGGCTTGACATTGAAAGTCTTCAGCCATAAGCGGAAGTGGGGCTTGATGCGGAGGAAGGCCTCACACACAACGATAAACGCTGAGATGTTGAGGATGAAATTCGGGGCCAGATCATGGAAATCCAGGCCGTAGTAGAACATGAGTCCCCGGACGAATGGGTGGAGTGGGAAGCCCAGTCTGCGGAGGAAATGGGGGAGGAACACCACCCTCTCATTGGGCCTGGGGGTGGGGACAAGCTGTCCCTCGTCTGGAAGCCAGTGCGCAATATCGTTGTGCAGGTATCCGGCTTTCCTCAACTTTTTGATGTGCCCCTCCGTGACGGAGGAGGCCATCCACTTGCCTCCCGCTCCGGACATGACTGGGGAAGGTTGAGACGAGATGTGCGGGCTTGGGCGTTGGAGCTCGAGTGCGCGGAAATGGATAAGCAAAGGAGGAAGAAGGCGTAGGTAAAAAGGTGGATCCTTACCCCCCCTATATATGGGCGGACGAAACTATTCGTCCCCACCAGCCTGGTAAAACTCGCTTATCTCCCAAGCGCCATAATCAATGGCACGGTTGGGTTACCCACGCCCATATTGATGAGAATCCCGGAATAAGGGGACACGATCTCTGCTTTGACAAGACGTGCCAAGGAAACCGCTTCGCTAAACGCGCTGAGGTGGAATAATAAAAACAATTCGAATAAAGGCTTGGCCGTGAAGTGACGCCATGCCACGAAATACGTCAGTAGGTTGATCTTGTGTAAATATTATTCTCTCTACGGTGGCATGTGGAACTTATTTCGCAGAGCCGGACACTATCCTGGTGTTCAAAATCTTCTATGAATTATTCGGAGGAGGAACCCGCCTTGCAATGCCGAAGACAATATGTGTGCGGGACTCGTCGTCATTGAAGCCTGGTTCAGGGGCTACCGAGGGAGTCCTGGACTAGGGGGTGTCCGGATAGCCGAACTATCATCTTTGGCCGAACTCCAAGACTATGAAGATCTCCTACATTGTAACCGACTCTGTGTAACCCTAGCCCTCCCCAGTGTCTATATAAACCGGAGGGTTTTAGTCCGTAGGACGAAGAACAATCATACCATATGCTAGCTTCTAGGGTTTAGCCTTCTTGATCTCGTGGTAGATCTACTCTTGTACTACCCATATCATCAATATTAATCAAGGAGGAGTAGGGTTTTACCTCCACCGAGAGGGCCCGAACCTGGGGTAAAAACATCATGTCCCTTGACTCCTGTTACCATCCGCCTAGACGCACAGTTCGGGACCCCCTACCCGAGATCCGGCGGTTTTGACACCGACACCCGCTATCTCTCTTACCCAAGCACACACACTATGTAGAGTGTATATTTCCCATACACACAAAATGTCACGCCCAAACGTCTATCTCCCTAGTTATGTGGTTCTCGCGCACTCACCTCACACACCACCCCACTGGAAACAAGCACAATTTGTCTCCTTGTGCACCACTCTCCTCTTTCTATCTCTCCCACATGCGGACCCGCCCCAGCTCCTTCCTTGTATACATATATGTCGTGACTCTTTCCATAGCTCCCTAATGTATCATCGTTCTCGTTTCGCACATTGTTCTCTACACCATCTATTCTAGATCTCTCATGAAGTCCCTATCACACACACGATGACTCTCTCCCCTTGCGTCTTCATTCATAGGCCAATTTCGAACAACATCAACATTGTGTCCCTATCTATACGCCATTTATCGACATGCCCCTCTCGCCCCCTCTCTTCCTCTCTCTCTCCATCGCTAGCTCTCTCTCTCTCTCTCTCTCTCTCTCGCTCGCTCGCTCTCACACCTCTCTAGCAATATAGACCGTTCGATCTATATCTGATGGATGGAAATTAAACTAAAAGATACCCGCACCCCTCTCCACATTTGCAGACAAGGCCTTCCCTCGTTCATCCTTATCTCCAACAAACCTCATTGTTGAGCAATTAAGAAAGGAAGCCTCTGGAACAAACTGGCCTGGTGGCCGCTGCCGGCGTCATCAATCCCCATGCCCCCACTCAGTCCGACCACCAATCACCACCACACCCCACTCCTCTTCACCTTATCTCATATTTCTCGAGATATCATTAGTTTTTACACATGGGATTACTCCCGCAAGGGTCAATCACAAGAAGTCTTTTATAAAAAATTCATCTTGATGTTCCGTGCAATGCACAGATCTTGCTAGTACTCCTACACAAGACTAAGTTGGTGATGATGGTGTGTCTGCCATCCGTTGTTTCTGACCATTAGATCTACATCTAACGACTGTGAGGTAAGTTGTTGCCTTTTCTCACCAACATCCCACTTGTCTACCAATTTGCAGAAAAACCCATAATTAGTATCTTAAAACCAACCACATCCCTCCCTGACCTCACCAAAATAGCCCAAGGAATATATTCTAATTGAAACATAATATATCTCTAGTGACATATGTATATCGAAACTAGAGTGTTTTGTACCAAGTTTGTGAATAAGTATTATTCTAATTATGATTCATTGCAACGCACATGAACATTGCTAGTATTTCCAACCATGCATTTTTTCCTAGTATTCCATAGTTTTGAGTTTTCCATCAAGATATTAGTCACTCATGGTTGATATTTACTTTCAATCATGTACACATATGCACTATGTAGCTAGCCTTGCTTATTGGCTTCCAAAGCTTAACTTTCACTGCTACTTACAATATGTAGAGTATTTAACAAAAAACTACCACTTTCAACCAGCCCTAGGAAGAATCTATTGTACAAAAAGAGCAAAAACATACCCAAAATTTCTTAATCCACGCTAAGGACTACTACCTACTACTCCTACCGATTAGGTTCATTTAAACCCATTTATGACAGGGTTGGCCCACACGTCCGTGCTGACGAGGCAGCTTAAACCAACACATTTTGTTTGACGTTGACACAAGGGACCCACATCTGACCTTCTATCCTGTTATTCCCCCTGAAACCATTATTTTTCCTGAACATTACTTCAAACAGTACTGATGCATGTACATCAGTGGCGCCGGTGATGAGCGAGTTGGCCGCTGCTCCGCCGGACGGGCCGGACGCCACGCTGGCCTCCGCACGGGTTGGCAGGCTGGCCCTAGCGTGACTCACGAGTGAGCAAGACACCGCGCTGGCCTTCGCTCGAGCCAGATGGCTGGCCTTAGCGCGGCGCGCGCGAGCAAGCCGCCGTGCTGCCGTGCCAATCTAGATAGCAAACCTTGCAGCCAAGCAGCTGGACGGAGCTATCTTGGCTAGCGAGCGGCCGCGAGCGCCGGAAGGAGCTGGCATCCGGGCTGCCGCAACATGGTCTCCGCACCGCCGGCAGTTTTGACCTCGCCTTCTGCCGGCGGCGGTAGCTGTGTCCCATGGCCGAGGAATACTAGGTGGACGGGCCGGAGGTAGGAGGTCACTCGGGGATATTTGTGCAGACTGACATGTAGGTCCCACAAGTCATAACGCCCGGTCGAATAGAAGGTGTTGACTTAATGGGCGACATGGGCCAGGTCAGAGGTTAGAGTTAGATTCTAACCCTGAACTAACTCTAACAGAAGTGGTGTTTGGATGGCAGGGTTAGGTTGACAACAAATGTATCCAAACAGGGCCATGGGTTGAAACGTGCCTATAATGACACTTTGTAGAGTAGTCGTTTCTTGGTAGGGCTGGTTGGTAAGAGCATGTACAATGGTTGATAAGGTATTCTTATCTTAAATCTGCCACGTATGCAAATGGTAGTAGTTTCTTGGCATTTTAGTGGTTTCTTGCATTATTAGGGGTTTCTTGTAAGGAACAATGTACGTACTACTAGTGACAAAAGGCGATTCTAGGTTGCCTACTACAACGAGTACTACTAGTGGTTGCGGGAGTGTATACCTCGTTTTGTGGGTTCGATCCTGGTCGAACGCACGACGACCTTTTTTTTAAGTAGTACTACTACACTTTGCTGCGAGCCAATATTTTGCAAGGGTAGTTTGAGTTTTGAAGTCAAACGGACGTGCGGCCCCACAATCTGGGTGCACTGGATATCCTAGCCACGTGAACGGGTTTTCCTTCCCAGCATCCCGTGGCTCGCGTGCTCGCCCTAGCTGCACCTCGCTTGCAGCTTCCTCATCATCTAGTAGCATATTTAAACTAGCGCCTCCCAATTAAGCCCGAGGAGCCGGAAAAGCCAGGCGGGGTCTTGGGAACTGTGCAATATGGCTGTGTACGTAAAGTGCTCTACTACTACTCTGTAGCTTGTGGCGTTGCATGGATGGACTTCACTCCATTATCGGCTCTACTATAAAAGAAATTCCTCTTGACGTGTTTTTTTGAAACGGAGGCAAAAGCTTTGCTTCATCTCATTCATAAAGAAGGAACTACTAACAAAGTTCGACGAGATCCATTACACCTCCACAAATGGAAGCGAAAAGCCTAGTCTCACTATATCAAATAACTCAAATGTTCTGCCCCCGCAGTAACCGTCACTGATAAACAGGCTGCTAGTGTGTGCGTGAGAGGAGCGGCTGAGTAGGCCAGCTACGTGAGAGGAGCGGCTGAATAGAGCACCGAGAGTACCCACTAGGCCACTACACAGGTGTACTTTCCCTGCATTGATAGTACAGTGATGGTTCTAGAGAACAGTAGTACCCTCCACTTCCAACTGTAGCTCCTTGGCCCTAAGATTCAAGAGTTCAAAACTGGTGCACTATACTAGACTAGACTAGAAGTACTGTACATCGCACTACTAGTTGAGAAAAAGTAGTACTAGTACTGCTACAGTATGAGTACGTACTCCTCCATCACATAATGTAAGACATTTTTTGACACTAGTTGGCGTGTACAAAAAATGGCAAAAGCATACCCAAAATTTCTTAATCCACGCCAAAAACTACTACCTAGTGCAAAAAATTTCTTACTAGTTCTATTATTTACATTATAATGCAATCCCATAACGTTCCATAATGCTAGTACTAGTAGTAAATAATAGCCTCACCCCTTCGCTGAGGAACGATCTACAGTTGGAAGGGACGAGGCCCTGCGGTTACTATGCTCTTATCTCCTCCTCACCAGTTCCCCTCCCCCCGAAGAGAAGGCAGTTCGTCACTGCTCCCATGGATTCGCTAGGCGGTTCTCTGCCTCGTCGAGGCTAGGAGACCTTGGACGAAGATCCTCTGGGAGAAATCGCACGCCGCTCTGACGACCTCACCGCCGCAAGACTAGGTGCTTCCTGCACCAACTTTTTCAAGATGATGCTTAAACAAGCTTGGGAAAAGGCCATGCTTGTTGGTCTTCCATGCGTCCTCGAGGAGAAGGTTCTTCTATGGGACAATCCTTCGAACAGTCCACCGCTCCCTGGCCATGGTTGCACGTTCACTCCGCTAGAGTTGCCGACGTTGAGAGGTAGTCAGATTTTGTCCAATGAGAAGGTCAGTAATGGAGTTTGATCATGTAGTACTTAGTTATTCCATTTCCATCCCGTAATTTCTCCGCTGCCCACCGTCTTATATATAGGTCTGGGTGTTGGGGAACATAGTGATTTCAAAAAATTTCCTACGCACACGCAAGATCATGGTGATGCATAGCAACGAGAGGGGAGAGTGTTGTCCATGTACCCTCGTAGACCGAAAGCGGAAGCGTTGTGATAACGCGGTTGATGTAGTCGTACGTCTTCATGATCCGAGCGATCCAAGTACCAAACGTACGGCACCTCCGAGTTCAGCACACGTTCAGCTCGATGACGATCCCCGGACTCTGATCCAGCAGGGTGTCGGGGAAGAGTTCCGTCAGCACGACGGCGTGGTGACGATGATGATGTTCTACCGACGCAGGGCTTCGCCTAAGCACTGCTACGATATGCCCGAGGTGGAATATGGTGGAGGGGGCATCGCACACGGCTAAGGAATGATCACGAAGATCAACTTGTGTGTCTAGAGGTGCCCCCCTGCCCCCGTATATAAAGGAGCCAACGGGGAGGGGGCGGCCGGCCAAGGAGGGCGCGCCAAGGGGGAGTCCTACTCCCATCGGGAGTAGGACTCCACTCTTTCCTAGTTGGAGAAGGAGAAGGGGGGAAGGAGGAGGAAGAGGGGAAGGAAATGGGGGGCGCCGCCCCCCTCTCCTTGTCCAATTCGGACTAGGGAGGGGAGGGGGCGCAGCCCACCTCTTGCCTCCACTCTTCCTCTCCACTAGGGCCCATGTAGTCCCATTAACCCCCCCCCCCGGGGGGGGGGGGGGGGTTCTGGTAACCCCCCGGTACTCCGGTACAATCCTGATTTCACCGAGAATGATTCCGATATCCAAATATAGGCTTCCAATATATCATTCTTTATGTCTCAACCATTTCGAGACTCCACGTCATGTCCGTGATCACATCCGGGACTCCGAACAACCTTCGCTACATCAAAACTTATAAACTCATAATAAAACTGTCATCGTAACGTTAAGCGTGCGGACCCTACGGGTTCGAGAACTATGTAGACATGACCTAGAACTGTTTCCGGTCAATAACCAATAGCAGAACCTGGATGCTCATATTGGCTCCTACATATTCGACGAAGATCTTTATCGGTCAAACCGCATAACAACATACGTTGTTCCCTTTGTCATCGGTATGTTACTTGCCCGAGATTCGATCGTCGGTATCCAATACCTAGTTCAATCTCATTACCGGCAAGTCTCTTTACTCGTTACGTAATGCATCATTCTGTAACTAACTCATTAGCTACATTGCTTGCAAGGCTTATAGTGATGTGCATTACCGAGAGGGCCCAGAGATACCTCTCCGACAATCGGAGTGCCAAATCCTAATCTCGAAATACGCCAAATCAACATGTACCTTAGGAGACACCTGTAGAGCTCCTTTATAATCACCCAGTTACGTTGTGATGTTTGGTAGCACACAAAGTGTTCCTCCGCTAAACAGGAGTTGCATAATCTCATAGTTGTAGGAACTTTGTATAAGTCATGAAGAAAGCAATAGCAACATACTAAACGATCAAGTGCTAGGCTAACAGAATGGGTCAAGTCAATCACATCATTCTCCTAGTGATGTGATCCCATTAATCTAATGACAACACATGGCCATGGTTAGGAAACATAACCATCTTTGATTAATGAGCTAGTCAAGTAGAGGCATACTAGTGACATTATGTTTGTCTATGTATTCACACAGGTATCATGTTTCCGGTTAATACAATTATAGCATGAATAATAAACATTTATCATGATATGAGGAAATAAATAATAACTTTATTATTGCCTCTAGGGCATATTTCCTTGAGTCTCCCACTTGCACTAGAGTCAATAATCTAGATTACACTGTAATGATTCTAACACCCATGGATTCTTGGTGCTGATCATGTTTTGCTCATGGAAGAGGCTTAGTCAACGGGTCTGCAACATTCAGATCCGTATGTATCTTGCAAATCTCTATGTCTCCCACCTGGACTTGGTCCCGAATGGAATTGAAGCGTCTCTTGATGTGCTTGGTCCTCTTGTGAAATCTGGATTCCTTTGCCAAGGCAATTGCACCAGTATTGTCATAGAAGATCTTCATTGGTCCCGATGCACTAGGTATGACACCTAGATCGGAAATGAACTCCTTCATCCAGACTCCTTCATTTGCTGCTGCCGAAGCAGATATGTACTCCACTTCACATGTAGATCCCGCCACGACGCTTTGTTTAGAACTGCACCAACTTACAGCTCCACCGTTTAATAAAAACAAGTATCCGGTTTGTGATTTAGAATCGTCCGGATCAGTGTCAAAGCTTGCATCGACGTAACCATTTATGACTAGCTCTTTGTCACCTCCATAAACAAGAAACATATCCTTAGTCCTTTTTAGGATGTTCTTGACCGCTGTCCAGTGATCCACTCTTGGATTACTTTGGTACCTACCTGCCAAGCTTATTGCTAAGCATACGTCAGGTCTAGTACACAGCATTGCATACATGATAGAGCCTATGGCTCAAGCATAGGGAACATCTTTCATTTTCTCTCTATCTTCTGCTGTGGTCGGGCATTGAGTCTGACTCAACTTCACACCTTGTAATACAGGCAAGAACCCTTTCTTTGCCTGATCCATTTTGAACTTTTTCAAAACTTTATCAAGGTATGTGCTTTGTGAAAGACCAATTAAGCGTCTTGATCTATCTCTATAGATCTTGATGGCCAATATGTAAGCAGCTTCACCGAGGTCTTTCATTAAAAAACTTTTATTCAACTATCCCTTTATGCTATCCAGAAATTCTATATCATTTCCAATTAACAATATGTCATCTACATATAATATCAGAAATGCTACAGAGCTCCCACTCACTTTCTTGAAAATACAGGCTTCTCCAAAAGTCTGTATAAAACCATATGCTTTGATCACACTATCAAAGCATTTATTCTAACTCCGAGATGCTTGCACCAGTCCATAAATGGATCGCTGGAGCTTGCACACTTTGTTAGCACCTTTTGGATCGACAAAACCTTTTGGTTGCATCATATACAACTCTTCTTCTAGAAATCCATTCAGGAATGCAGTTTTGACATCCATTTGCCAAATTTCATAATCATAAAATGTGGCAATTGCTAACATGATTCGGACAGACTTAAGCATCGCTACGGGTGAGAAAGTCTCATCGTAGTCAACCCCTTGAACTTGTCGAAAACCTTTCGCAACAAGTCGAGCTTTGTAGACAGTTACATTACCATCAGCGTCAGTCTTCTTCTTGAAGATCCATTTATTCTCAATGGCTTGCCGATCATCGGGCAAGTCAACCAAAGTCCATACTTTGTTCTCATACATGGATCCCATCTCAGATTTCATGGCTTCAAGCCATTTTGCGGAATCTGGGCTCATCATCGCTTCCTCATAGTTCGTAGGTTCGCCATGGTCAAGTAACATGACTTCCAGAATAGGATTACCGATCCACTCTGGTGCGGATCTTACTCTGGTAGACCTACGAGGTTCAGTAGAAACTTGATCTGAAGTTTCATGATCAATATCATTAACTTCCTCACTAATTGGTGTAGTTGACACAGGAACCGGTTCTTGTGATGAACTACTTTCCAATAAGGGAGCAGGTACAGTTACCTCACCAAGTTCTACTTTCCTCCCACTCACTTCTTTCGAGAGAAACTCCTTCTCTAGAAAGGATCCGAATTTAGCAACGAAAATCTTGCCCTCAGATCTGTGATAGAAGGTGTACCCAATAGTCTCTTTTGGGTATCGAAGACACATTTCTCCGATTTGGATTCGAGATTATCTGGTTGAAGTTTCTTCACATAAGCATCACAGCCCCAAACTTTAAGAAACGACAACTTTGGTTTCTTGCCAAACCACAGTTCATAAGGCATCGCCTCAACGGATTTGATGGTGCCCTATTTAACGTGAATGCAGCCGTCTCTAAAGCATAACCCCAAAACGATAGCGGTAAATCAGTAAGAGACATCATAGATCGCACCATATCTAGTAAAGTACGATTACGACGTTCGGACACCATTTCGCTGTGGTGTTCCAGGTGGCGTGAGTTGCGAAACTATTCCATATTGCTTCAAATGTAAACCAAACTCGTAACTCAAATATTCTCCTCCACGATCAGATCGTAGAAATTTTATTTTCTTGTTACGATGATTTTCCACTTCACTCTGAAATTCTTTGAACTTTTCAAATGTTTCAGACTTGTGTTTTATCAAGTAGATATACCCATATCTGCTCAAATCATCTATGAAGGTGAGAAAATAACGATACCCACCGCGAGCCTCAATATTCATTGAACCACATACATCAGTTTGTATGATTTCCAATAAATCAGTTGCTCGCTCCATAGTTCCGGATAACGGCGTTTTAGTTATCTTGCCCATGAGGCACAGTTCGCAAGTACCAAGTGATTCATAATCAAGTGATTCCAGAAGTCCATCAGTATGGAGTTTCTTCATGCGCTTTACACCGATATGACCTAAATGGCAGTGCCACAAATAAGTTGCACTATCATTATCAACTCTGCATCTTTTGGCTTCAACATTATGAATATGTGTATCACTACTATCGAGATTCAATAAAAATAGACCACTCTTCAAGGGTGCATGACCATAAAAGATATTACTCATATAAATAGAACAACCATTATTCTCTGATTGAAATGAATAACCGTCTCGCATTAAACAAGATCCAGATATAATGTTCATGCTCAACGCTAGCACCAAATAACAATTATTTAGGTCTAAAACTAATCCCAATGGTAGATGTAGAGGTAGCGTGCCGACCGCGATCAGATCGACTTTGGAACCATTTCCCATGCGCATCGTCACCTCGTCCTTTGCCAATCTTCGCTTAATCCGTAGTCCCTGTTTCGAGTAGCAAATATTAGCAACAGAACCAGTATCAAATATCCAGGTACTACTGTGAGCATTAGTAAGGTACACATCAATAACATGTATATCACATATACCTTTGTTCACTTTGCCATCCTTCTTATCCGCCAAATACTTGGGGCAGTTCCGCTTCCAGTGTCCAGTCTGCTTGCAGTAGAAGCACTCAGTCTCAGGCTTAGGTCCAGACTTGGGTTTCTTCTCTTGAGCAGCAACTTGTTTGCTGTTCTTCTTGAAGTTCCCCTTCTTCTTCCCTTTGCCCCTTTTCTTGAAACTGGTGGTCTTGTTAACCATCAACACTTGATGCTCCTTCTTGATTTCTACCTCCGCAACTTTTAGCATTACGAAGAGCTCAGGAATAGTCTTGTCCATCCCTTGCATATTATAGTTCATCACGAAGCTCTTGTAGCTTGGTGGCAGTGATTGAAGAATTCTGTCAATGACACTATCATCAGGAAGATTAACTCCCAGTTGAATCAAGTGATTAATATACTCAGACATTTTGAGTATGTGTTCACTGACAGAACTATTCTCCTCCATCTTACAACTATAGAACTTATTGGAGACTTCATATCTCTCAATCCGGGCATTTTCTTGAAATATTAACTTCAACTCCTGGAACATCTCATATGCTCCATGACGTTCAAAACGTCGTTGAAGACCCGGTTCCAAGCCGTAAAGCATGGCACACTGAACTGTCGAGTAGTCATCAGCTTTGCTCCACCAGACGTTCTTAACGTTGTCAGTTGCATCAGCATCAGGCCTGGCACCCAGCGGTGCTTCCAGGACGTAATTCTTCTGTGCAGCAATGAGGATAATCCTCAGGTTACGGACCCAGTCCGTGTAATTGCTACCATCATCTTTCAATTTAGCTTTCTCAAGGAACGCATTAAAATTCAACGAAACAACAACACGAGCCATCTATCTACAACAAACATAGACAAGCAAAATACTATCAGGTACTAAGTTCATGATAAATTTAAGTTCAATTAATCATATTACTCAAGAACTCCCACTTAGACAGACATCTCTCTAGTCATCTAAGTGATCACGTGATCCAAATCAACTAAACCATGTCCGATCATCACGTAAGATGGAGTAGTTTCAATGGTGAACATCACTATGTTGATCATATCTACTATATGATTCATGTTCGACCTTTCGGTCTCCGTGTTCCGAGGCCACATCTGTATATGCTAGGCTCGTCAAGTTTAACCTGAGTAGTCCGCGTGTGCAACTGTTTTGCACCCGTTGTATTTGAACGTAGAGACTATCACACCCGATCATCACGTGGTGTCTCAACACGAAGACCTTTCGCAACGGTGCATACTCAGGGAGAACACTTCTTGATAATTTAGTGAGAGGTCATCTTAAAATGCTACCGTCAATCAAAGCAAGATAAGATGCATAAAGGATAAACATCACATGCAATCAATATAAGTGATATGATATGGCCATCATCATCTTGTGCTTGTGATCTCCATCTCCGAAGCACCGTCGTGATCACCATCGTCACCGGCGCGACACCTTGATCTCCATCGTAGCATCATTGTCATTACGCCATCTATTGCTTCTACGACCATCGCTACCGCTTAGTGATAAAGTAAAGCAATTACAGGGCGTTTGCATTTCATACAATAAAGCGACAACCATATGGCTCCTGCCAGTTGCCGATAACTTTGGTTACAAAACGTGATCATCTCATACAATAAAATATAGCATCACGTCTTGACTATATCACATCACAACATGCCCTGCAAAAACAAGTTAGACGTCCTCTACTTTGTTGTTTTTAATTTTACGTGACTGCTACGGGCTTAGCAAGAACCGTTCTTACCTACGCATTAAAACCACAACGATAGTTTGTCAAGTTAGTGTTGTTTTAACCTTCGCAAGGATCGGGCGTAGCCACACTCGTTTCAACTAAAGTGAGAGAGACAGACACCCGCCAATCACCTTTAAGCAACGATTGCTCGTAATAGTGAAACTAGTCTCGCATAAGCATACGCGTAATGTCGGTCCGGGCCGCTTCATCTCACAATACCGCTGAACCAAAGTATGACATGCTGGTAAGCAGTATGACTTGTATTGCCCACAACTCACTTGTGTTCTACTCGTGCATATGACATCTACGCATAAAACCAGGCTCGGATGCCACTGTTGGGAACGTAGTAATTTCAAAAAAATTCCTACGCACACGCAAGATCATGGTGATGCATAGCAACAAGAGGGGAGAGTGTTGTCCACGTACCCTCGTAGACCGAAAGCGGAAGAGTTATGACAACATGGTTGATGTAGTCGTACGTCTTCACGATCCGACCGATCCAAGTACCGAACGTACGGCACCTCCGAGTTCAGCACACGTTCAGCTCGATGACGATCCCCGGACTCTGATCCAGCAGGGTGTCGGGGAAGAGTTCCGTCAGCATGACGGCGTGGTGACGATGATGATGTTCTACCGATACACGGCTTCACCTAAGCACCGCTACGATATGACCGAGGTGGAATATGGTGGAGGGGGCACCGCACACGGCTAAGGAACGATCACGAAGATCAACATGTGTGTCTAGAGGTGCCCCCTGCCCCCGTATATAAAGGAGCCAAGGGGGAGGGGGCGGCCGGCCAAGGAGGGCGCGCCAAGGGGGAGTCCTACTCCCACCGGGAGTAGGACTCCCTTCTTTCCTAGTTGGAGAAGGAGAAGGGGGGAAGGAGGAGGAAGAGGGGAAGGAAAGGGGGGGGGGCGCCTGATACGTCTCCAACGTATCTATAATTTTTGATTGCTCCATGCTACTTTATCTACTGTTTTAGGCAATATTGGGCTTTATTATCCACTTTTATATTATTTTTGGGACTAACCTATTAACCGGAGGCCCAGCCCAGATTTGCTGCTTTATGCCTATTTCAGTGTTTCGAGGAAAAGGAATATCAGACAGAGTCAAAACGGAACGAAATCAACTGGAGAAGTTATTTTTGGAAGGAAACCCACCTGATGGACTTGGACCCCACGTCAGAAGATTCGGGAGGTGCTCACGAGGGTGGGGGGCTCGCCCTCCCCCCTGGGCGCGCCCCTGCCTCGTGGGGCCCCCGTAGCTCCACCGACATTCTCCTTTCACCCATATATACCTACGTACCCTAAAACTTCCAGAACAGAAGATAGATCGGGAGTTCCGCCGCCGCAAGCCTCTGTAGCCACCAAACACCAATCGGGACCCCGTTCCGGCACCCTGTCGGAGGGGGATCCCATCACCGGAGGCCATCTTCATCATCCCGACGCTATCCATGACGAGGAGGGAGTAGTTCACCCTCGGGGCTGAGGGTATGTACCAGTAGCTATGTGTTTGATCTCTCTCTCTCTCTCTCTCTCTCTCTCTCTCGTGTTCCATCCATGGCACGATCTTGATGTATCCCAAGCTTGGCTATTGTAGTTGGATCTTATGATGTTTCTCCCCCTCTACTCTCTTGTGATGAATTGAGTTTCCCCTTTAGAAGTTATCTTATTGGATTGAGTCTTTTATGAACACTTGATGTATGTCTTGCGTGGGATAACCGTGGTGACAATGGGTTATTCTATTGATCCACTTGATGTATGTTTTGGTGATCAACTTGCGGGTTTCGTGACACTTGGGAACCTATGCATAGGGGTTGGCACACGTTCTTGACTCTCTGGTAGAGACTTTGGGGCACTCTTTGAAGTACTTTTATGTTGGTTGGATGAATCTGAGATTGTGTGATGCATATCGTATAATCATGCCCACGGATACTTGAGGTGACAATGGAGTATCTAGGTGACATTAGGGTTTTGGTTGATTTGTTCTTAAGGTGTTATTCTAGTACGGACTCTTTTATAGATTGATCCGAAAGAATAGCTTTGTGGTGGTTTCGTACCCGACCATAATCTCTACGTTTGTTCTCTGCTATTAGTGGCTTTGGAGTGACTCTTTGTTGCATGTTGAGGGCTTGTCATATGTTCTATCTATGTTATTATTGTTGAGAGAACTTACACTAGTGAAAGTATGAACCCTAGGCCTTGTTTCCTATCATTGCAATACCATTTACGCTCACTTTTACCGCTTGTTACCTTGCTATTTTTATTATTTCAGATTACAAAAACCTATATCTACTATCTATTTTGCACTTGTATCACCATCTCTTCACCGAACTAGTGCACCTATACAATTTGCCATTGTATTGGGTGTGTTGGGGACACAAGAGACTTTTTGTTATTTGGTTGCATGGTTGTTTGAGAGAGACCATCTTCATCCTACGCCTCCTACGTATTGATAAACCTTAGGTCATCCACTTGAGGGAAATTTGCTACTGTCCTACAAACCTGTGCACTTGCAGGCCCAACAATGTCTACAAGAAGAAGGTTGTGTGTAGACATCAAGCTCTTTTCTGGCGCCGTTGCCGGGGAGGCTAGGTAAGTGAAGGTATATCTTTATATCTTGCAATTGAATCTTTTTGTTTCTTGTTTTAGCACTAGTCTAGTTTATAAAAGAAAATTACAAAAAAATGGAGTTGAGTTTGTCTCATACACTTCACCTTTTTAATATCTTTCGTGAGTATGATGGAAAGGATAATTGTGCTCAAGTGCTTGAAGAAGAAATCTATAGAATGTTTGGTACTAAATTTTTGAATGATGAGCATGATTGCAATGTTGTTAGTATGAATTCCTTGAATATCCATGATGCTAATGATATGCAAAGCCACAAGCTTGGGGAAGCTTTGTTTGATGAAGATGATATTTTTTGTCCCCCAAGCTTTGATGAGCAAATTTACTATGATGAAAGGATGCATCCTATCTATGATGATTATTTTGATGACACGTATGCTTTAAAGAATAATGATAACCATGGAATGTGTCATCTTGATCTTAATTTTCAATCACATGATAGCTATTTCGTTGAGTTTGCTCCCACTACTATTCATGAGAAGAAATTTGCTTATGTTGAGAGTAGTAAATTTTATATGCTTGTAGATCATGAAAAGAATGCTTTAGGTGCTGGTTATATTGTTGAATTCATTCATGATGCTACTGAAAATTATTATGAGAGAGGAACATATGCTTGTAGGAATTTCGGTAATATCAAGTTTCCTCTCTATGTGCTTAAATTCTTAAATCTATGCTTGTGTTACCTTCCTATGCTAGTTGATTATTGTTCTCATAAGTTGTTTGTTCAAAAAATCCCTATGCATAGGAAGTGGTTAGACTTAAATGTGCTAGTCATATGCTTCATGATGCTCCCGTTATGTTTCAATTCTTATCTTTTATGTGAGCATCATTGTCATCATCATGCCTAGCTAAAAGGCATTAAAGAAAAGCGCTTGTTGGGAGACAACCCAATATTTATACTTACTGTTTTTGTGTGTCCACATGATTATGCTACTGTAGTAATCATGTTTTATAGCTTTTGTTTCAATAAAGTGCCAAGTAGAACCTTTGGGAAGACTTGGGTGAAGTTTATGTGATCTTGCTGTGAAAAACAGAAACTTTAGCGCTCACGAGATTAGCTGCCATTTTTTACTGGAGAGTGATTTTAGGTTGATTATTTTTGAAGATGATTAATAGGCAAATTTCTCAGGTCCATCAATTTATTTCATAATTTTTGGGGTTCCATAAGTATACGTTTTATACAGATTACTACATACTGTTCTGTTTTTGACAGATTCTGTTTTCTATTGTTGTTTGCTTATTTTGATGAATCTATGAGTAGTATCGGAGGGTATGAACCATAGATAAGTTGGAGTACAGTAGATATTACACCAATATGAATTTAGAATGAGTTCATTACAGTACCTAAGCAGTGATTTTATTTTCTTATACTAACGGAGCTTACGAGTTTTGTTTTGAGTTTTGTGTGGTTGAAGTTTTCAAGTTTTGGGTAAAGATTCGATGGACTATGGAATAAGGAGTGGCAAGAGCATAAGCTTGGGGATGCCCAAGGCACCCCAAGGTAATATTCAAGGACAACCAAGCAACTAAGCTTGGGGATGCCCCGGAAGGCATCCCCTCTTTCGTCTTCGTCTATCGGTAACTTTACTTGGAGCTATATTTTTATTCACCACATGATATGTGTTTTGCTTGGAGCGTCATTTTCTTTTGTTAGTTTTTGCTTGCTGTTAGTTAGAATTGTGTTTTGCCTCTTTAGTTTCAATAAAAAAGTCAAGGATAGCCTTTGCCATGCTTATATTGCTAGTATGCATGTTGCTGTTTGAAAACAGAAAGTTTACCGCTGTTGCAAAAATTCCCTAGAAAAGTCAGAGCATGGTCTAACGTTGAATCTTTTTGCATATTGAGCTCTGATAAATTTATTACAGTGGGAATTTTAGTTCATAATTTTTGGAGTCAGGGAAGTATTGATACTCTTGCATTCTTTACAGACTGTACTGTTTAGGCAGATTGCTGTTATGGTTGCATTGTTTGCGTATGTTTGCTTGTTTAATGATTCTATTTGAGGATAGGAGTATTAAATATACAGAGGCATTTAGTATGCAATGTTGAATAATAATTTAAGTGATTTTCTACAGTATAATATGATAAGGTTTTGCATTGGTTTATACTAAACTATCTCACGAGTTCTTGTTGAGTTTGTTGTGAATGAAGCTTTTGATAAAAAGAGAAACCATGATATGAGAGGAATTAAGGAGACACAAAAAGCTCAAGATTGGGGATGCCCAAGGCACCCCAAGATAATATTTCAAGAAGTCTCAAGCATCTAAGCTTGGGGATGCCCCCGGTAGGCATCCCACCTTTCTTCTTCAACAACTATCGGTTAGTATCGGTTGAGCCTAAGTTTTTGTTTCTTCACATGAGTTGTGCTATCCTTGCAATGTAGTTTTCTTTAGCTTTGCTTTCTGTTTGAATGAAGTATCAAGATCTGAAATCCTTTAATGAGAGAGAGCCATACAAAAAATAGATTTGCTAGAATACTCTATGTGCTTCACTTATATCTTTCGGAGTAGTTTGTCATTTGCTCTAGTACTTCAGTTATATCTTTTAGAGCACGGTGGTGGATTTGTTTTAAAGAAACTATTGATCTCTCATGCTTCACTTAGATTATTTTGAGAGTCATTAATAGCATGGTAATTTGCTTAATGTTAATATACTTGGTGTTCAAGATATGTGAAACTTTCTTATGAGTGTGTTGAATACTAAGAAAAGTTTGATGCTTGATAATTGTTTTGAGATATGGAGGTGATAATATCAAAGTTGTGCTAGTTGGGTGATTATAAATTTGAGAAATACTTGTGTTGAAGTCTGCAAATCCCGTAGCATGCACGTATGGTTAAAGTTGTAACAAATTTGAAACATGAAGTGTACCTGGCTTGTGCATCCTTATGAGCGGCGGTCGGGGACGAGCGATGGTCTTTTCCTACCAATTTATCCCCCTAGGAGCATGCGTGTAGTACTTGATTTTTGATGGCTTCTAAATTTTTGCAATAAGTATATGAGTTCTTTTGACTAATGTTGAGTCCATGGATTATACGCACTCTCACCTTTCCGCCTTTGCTAGCCTCTTCGGTACCGTGCATTGCCCTTTCTCACCTTGAGAGTTGGTGCAAACTTCGCCTGTGCATCCAAACCCCGTGATACGATACACTCTATCACACATAAACCTCCTTATATCTTCCTCAAAACAGCCACCATACCTACCTATCATGGCATTTCCATAGCCATTCCGAGATATATTGCCATGCAACTTCCATCATCATCATCATGACATGCATTACTTTTGTCATATTGCCATTGCATGATCTTGTAGTTGACATCGTATTTGTGGCAAAGCCACCATGCATTATTTTCCATACATGTCACTCTTGATTCATTGCACCATCCCGGTACACCGCCGGAGGCATTCATATAGAGTCATATCTTGTTCTAAGTTTCGAGTTGTAATCCTTATGTTGTAATCAATAGAAGTGTGATGATCATCATTATTAGAGCATTGCCCAAAAAAAAGAGAAAGGCCAAAAAAAAGAAAGGCCCCAAAAAAGGGGAAAGGCCCAAAAAAAAGAAAGGCCCAAAAAAGGGCAATGCTACTACCTATTTTCCACACTTGTGCTTCAAAGTAGCACCTTGTTCTTCATGTAGTGAGTCTCATATATTGTGCTTCAAAGTAGCACCTTGTTCTTCATGTAGTGAGTCTCATAAGTTTTCTTTTTCATACTAGTGGGAACTTTTCAATATAGAACTTGGCTTGTATATTCCTACGATGGGCTTCCTCAAATGCCCTAGGTCTTCGTGAGCAAGCAAGTTGGATGCACACCCACTAGTTTTCTTTTGTTGAGCATTCATAGCTCTAGTGCATCCGTTGCATGGCAATCCCTACTCACTCACATCGATATCTATTGATGGGCATCTACATAGCCCGTTGATACGCCTAGTTGATGTGAGACTTTCTCCTTTTTTGTCTTCTCCACACAATCCCCATCATCATATTCTATTCCACCCATAGTGCTATATCCATGTCTCACGCTCATGTATTGCGTGAAGGTTGAAAAAGTTTGAGATTATTTAAGTATGAAATAATTGCTTGGCTTGTCATCGGGGGTATAGAAGTTGGGAACATCTTTGTGTGACGAAAATGAAGCATAGCCTAACTATATGATTTTGTAGGGATGAACTTTCTTTTGCCATGCTATTTTGAGAAGACATGATTGCTTTAATTAGTATGCTTGAAGTATTATTATTTTTGTGTCAATATGAACTTTTGTCCTGAATCTTTCGGATCTGAATATTCATATCACAATTAAGAAGATTTACATTGAAATTATGCCAAAGTATCACTCCGCATCAAAAATTCTTTTTTATCATTTACCTACTCGAGGACGAGCAGGAATTAAGCTTGGGGATGCTTGATACGTCTCCAACGTATCTATAATTTTTGATTGCTCGATGCTACTTTATCTACTATTTTAGGCAATATTGGGCTTTATTATCCACTTTTATATTATTTTTGGGACTAACCTATTAACCGGAGGCCTAGCCCAGATTTGCTGCTTTATGCCTATTTCAGTGTTTCGAGGAAAACGAATATTAGACGGAGTCAAAACGGAACGAAATCAACTGGAGAAGTTATTTTTGGAAGGAAACCCACCCGATGGACTTGGAACCCACGTCAGAAGATACGGCAGGTGCTCACGAGGGTGGGGGGCGCGCCCTCCCCCCTAGGCGCGCCCCTGCCTCGTGGGGCCCCCGTAGCTCCACCGACATTCTCCTTTCACCCATATATACCTACGTACCCTAACACTTCCAGAACAGAAGATAGATCGGGAGTTCTGCCGCCGCAAGCCTCTGTAGCCACCAAAAAATCAATCGGGACCCCGTTCCGGCACCCTATCGGAGGGGGATCCCATCACCGGAGGCCATCTTCATCATCCCGACGCTATCCATGATGAGGAGGGAGTAGTTCACCCTCGGGGCTGAGGGTATGTACAAGTAGCTATGTGTTTGATCTCTCTCTCTCTCTCTCGTGTTCTCTCTCGTGTTCCATCTATGGCGCGATCTTGACGTATCCTGAGCTTTGCTATTGTAGTTGGATCTTATGATGTTTCTCCCCCTCTACTCTCTTGTGATGAATTGAGTTTCCCCTTTTGAAGCTATCTTATTGGATTGAGTCTTTTATGAACACTTGATGTATGTCTTGCGTGGGATAACCGTGGTGACAATGGGTTATTCTATTGATCCACTTGATGTATGTTTTGGTGATCAACTTGCGGGTTTCGTGACACTTGGGAACCTATGCATAGGGGTTGGCACACGTTCTTGACTCTCCGGTAGAAACTTTGGGGCACTCTTTGAAGTACTTTTATGTTGGTTGGATGAATCTGAGATTGTGTGATGCATATCGTATAATCATGCCCACGGATACTTGAGGTGACAATGGAGTATCTAGGTGACATTAGGGTTTTGGTTGATTTGTATCTTAAGGTGTTATTCTAGTACGAACTCTTTTATAGATCGATCCGAAAGAATAGCTTTGTGGTGGTTTCGTACCCGACCATAATCTCTACGTTTGTTCTCCGCTATTAGTGGCTTTGGAGTGACTCTTTGTTGCATGTTGAGGGCTTGTCATATGTTCTATCTATGTTATTATTGTTGAGAGAATTTACACTAGTGAAAGTATGAACCCTAGGCCTTGTTTCCTATCATTGCAATACCGTTTACGCTCACTTTTACCGCTTGTTACCTTGCTGTTTTTATTATTTCAGATTACAAAAACCTATATCTACTATCTATTTTGCACTTGTATCACCATCTCTTCGCCGAACTAGTGCACCTATACAATTTGCCATTGTATTGGGTGTGTTGGGGACATAAGAGACTTTTTGTTATTTGGTTGCAGGGTTGTTTGAGAGAGACCATATTCATCCTACGCCTCCTACAGATTGATAAACCTTAGGTCATCCACTTGAGGGAAATTTGCTACTGTCCTACAAACCTGTGCACTTGCAGGCCCAACAACATCTACAAGAAGAAGGTTGTGTAGTAGACATCAGCGCCGCCCCCCTCTCCTTGTCCTATTCGGACTAGGGAGGGGAGGGGGCACAGCCCACCTCTTGCCTCCTCTCTTCCTCTCCACTAGGGCCCATGTAGGCCCATTAACCCCCGGGCGGGTTCCAGTAACCCCCCCGGTACTCTGGTAAAATCCCGATTTCACCCGGAATGATTCCGATATCCAAATATACGCTTCCAATATATCAATCTTTATGTCTCGACCATTTCGAGACTCCTCGTCATGTCCGTGACCACATCCGGGACTCTGAACAACCTTCGGTACATCAAAACTTATAAACTCATAATAAAACTGTCATCGTAATGTTAAGCGTGCGGACCCTACGGGTTCAAGAACTATGTAGACATGACCTAGAACTATTTCCGATCAATAACCAATAGCGGAACCTGGATGCTCATATTGGCTCCTACATATTCTACGAAGATCTTTATCAGTCAAACCGCATAACAACATACGTTATTCCCTTTGTCATCGGTATGTTACTTGCCCGAGATTCGATCGTCGGTATCCAATACCTAGTTCAATCTCATTACCGGCAAGTCTCTTTACTCGTTACGTAATGCATCATTCCGTAACTAACTCATTAGCTACATTGCTTGCAAGGCTTATAGTGATGTGCATTACCAAGAGGGCCCAGAGATAGCTCTTCGACAATCGGAGTGACAAATCCTAATCTCGAAATACGCCAACTCAACATGTACCTTCGGAGACACCTGTAGAGCTCCTTTATAATCACCCAGTTACGTTGTGACGTTTGGTAGCACACAAAGTGTTCCTCCGGTAAACGGGAGTTGCATAATCTCATAGTTGTAGGAACTTTGTGTAAGTCATGAAGAAAGCAATAGCAACATACTAAACGATCAAGTGCTAGGCTAATGAAATGGGTCAAGTCAATCACATTATTCTCCTAATGATGTGATCCCGTTAATCAAATGACAACATATGTCTATGGTTAGGAAACATAACCATCTTTGATTAATGAGCTAGTCAAGTAGAGGCATACTAGTGACATTATGTTTGTCTATGTATTCACACATGTATCATGTTTCCGGTTAATACAATTATAGCATGAATAATAAAAATTTATCATGATATGAGGAAATAAATAATAACTTTATTATTGCCTCTAGGGTATATTTCCTTCACTGGGTCGGTGCCAACAAAGATTGGCTTGCATACATCCGGCCGGATACCACCATCATTTTGCACAACATCCACAGTAGTGCGGCCGTTCCGGTAGACCCCTTCTCCAGCATTGGGATCAGCCTTCCAGACTGGCTGGGCTTTAATACGTATGATGATGCCTACATGAGATTGAAGAAGATAGCAATTGCGGACCCGCCGACAAAGCGACGCGGCTACGACGATTACTATCTCATCGCGGTGTTCTACATAAGGATTGCTATCAATCCAAGAGGCTGTAACGGCACAGGCTGGCGCATGTTGGCGATGGCAGATTTGTACCCCTACACGTTCGAAGACGTTGTGCGCCATCTAGGCCGCATCTTCGCGCTGACAAGCCAGGGGACTTGTTTCATCTGGTTGCCATCCTACGGTACGGGAGATTACAAACGGAATGCACAAACCATCATTTGCATCCCTAACGGTACTCCATTATTTTGCAGGGACCAGTCATCCCCCGATCAAAATAAGATCACCGATCCTGGATGTGCATTTGGATCCGCGATTCAGTCTAACCTGGAACCTTGTAGCTGACTTTGGCATATTGGGATCAAGTTTCTTAGCAGTCGTTACCCATGGTACCACTGATGTGCAACATGGTCACACAATATACCACTATCGGACCGTCACCATCTACCCAGGTATTCCATTTTTTAACCCTCTCGCCTTCTCTTTCATTGTTGTACTAGTAGTATACTTAGTAGTACTAGCAGGAGTACTTTTTACCTTGGAGGACGCGTATAGCTAGCTAGGTCCTTGAAGACTTGAACCCACTAGCTACCACCATTTTTGTTTTTCCATGTCTTACTATCTCATCCATGTAGCCAAGAGTGGCTATATATAATAAGCCGGTTATTTTACTTCCTCTATATCGGAGTAGTACTATTTGCTGCACAGTATTACTGACCGCCATATTTGAGCACAACTTTTTTATGCATGGACCTTGACTATGTACGTCACCATGTGTCCAGATTTGAGATGCCACATGTACCATATGAACGGCTCGGAGTTCGACCCCTGTGATTCTACGTGGGTGCCGAGGAACACTCTTGGAGAGTACTCGCTTTTCATCGGGGACAACTACCACATTGTGAAGTGGATGCCACCTTCCGTGCACGACTCGGAAGGCCTGCCATTCATGAAGCATGGTTGTGTCTTCAGTGCGCACCGCCGGATGAACGACATGCTGGGACACGCTATCCCTGATTTATGCTGCTTCAGCTTGGATGAGTCTCCATCGTGTGGAACCGGACTAGAAAGCTGCAACAATGATTCCCGTTGCTCACCTCTATTGATCGTGCCATCCATGAAGAACACCTGGAACTGGAACCTGGAGGAGGACATGTAGCCCATCTATAACGTGTAAGTGGAGTACGACAATTGTGAACGGTAGCGCTGTGAATATATGTAGACTAGTCGTGCACAAATTTATCACATGAATTGGAGATGAACTTGTGTGGCATACTGGCATTTGTCCTTTAGAATTTATTACTTGTAAATGTGTTATGTGTACGTGCAACTTGTGTGGTTGTTGCACGGGATCCAACATGCTCTTTGAGAAAAAAAGGTGGCACAGCTTTGGATATACGTGACGTGGCGGCATCATACAGTAGCATCGTTCGCTATAGTTGTAGTACACTCCTACTAGGACGACAACTCCTATAAAACCTTGCGCTTGGCTCTTTGCCTCTTCGGGAGGTTCAATAGTTCGTACTCATGTGAACCTTGCACTTGGCTCTTTGCCTCTTCGGAAGGTCCAACAATGATGATACTATAGTACAATATGCTTCTAGCAATCTGACACCGATTGAACTGCTGCATGTCCACCGTGAGGGCGAGGGCGAGGGCGATGGAGAGGCAGAGGGAGAGGGAGAGCATGCTGTAGTCAAAACCCTCTCCTCGTCCTGCGAACCACTGCGCGCGTGGGCGAGGGAGAGGCGTAGTAAGCAAGCTTCTCCTCGTTCGGCGAGTTAACGGGACACATCAAAGCAGTACTTGTACTAGTAGTCCATACTGCGTCCTTTCCGATTAATATGGCTTAATTTGAAATGAGAAAAATACACTGGCGGTCAACGTATGTAACAATACGCTCTTTAAGGTCACTATATATAGTTTTGCGGTGATTATACGATCACTAGCTCATCGTAGAGCACCGTATTGCACCCTACTGGCCGGCCACATAGTCGATGTGGCACTTTGTTGACTGGTTAAATTGTCACCTGTTTTCTGGGTCCGACCTGTCAGTTGGCAGAGCAAAGAAATCAGTTAAACAAAACTTTACACAGGCGCGGCACGAGTCCCACCCTTGCGCGTGAACTGCCCTGGCTGTGTATGTGACTGCATGCACGTGTACTCCCTCGGTCTTCCAACAAAGAGTGTACATCGGCTATAAAACAAAGAGTGTAGTACATGATGTACATCTACACTTCCAATGCCTTTAGCCTTTAATCTAAATCGATATTGATTGACTAATGCACCAACTTGTGTTGTAGGTATAGGCTACATGTCTATCCTTAATTACAGCATGCAACAGCCTTCATTTAATCTTCTTCTCTCAATGGTCGCATGCACATGTAAGTCTGCTACTTTTGGGCGTTAATTAAGCCCTGGTTAATGTGTAAATCTCTAAATGTATAGTCTTTCATGGACATAGGGAGTAGGTTGAGCACTTGAGTGTGAGCGTGTGTGTTGTGTCGTGTGCTATGTGCCGCATGGGTGCTTGAGTGTTGCGTGCGTCCATGTGTACGTGTGAGTGTTGCATGTTGCATGCATGGATGCATGGGGCTTACTCCCTCCCATTGACATGTTCATATTTCAAGCTTCCTCTATTCCCTCCATATAGTGATACTCCCTCTGTTCACAAATATGGAGTAAAAGCCTCCCTCTGTTCCCAAATATGGAGTATTTGTCTTTCTACAGATTTCAACAAGTGACTAGGTACGGAGCAAAATGAGTGAAGTGAGCGTAGAGGCATAGGGATACTGTAGAAAGGAAGTCCTCGCGATCCATTATTCCCCATCTCGGTCAGAGAGAACTATTCAACTAGTCTTAGCAGTGAAGTGACAATACACGCTGCAGCAGATGGGACACGTAATTAATATGTTGAACCAGCGTGTTGGTGTTACTAAATCAGCCTTACCCAGTACTGCCATCATGTTTGCCAGTAGAGCACGCTTCCGCAAATACGCCTACACACCTCTGTCCTCCATTAACTGACATATGGGCCCTATTGTGGTAGACACACATGTCATCGGTGTAACTATTTACACTCCGAAGGACGGTATATCCTGGTAGTAGTACTTGTAGAATTGAGATTTAATGCACTTTCTTCCCCGTCTTCCACTCTTCTTCCTCCTCTCTTCTTGTTCCTCCTCTCTTCCCCATTGTCGGCCGCACACCATTTACCCCCGCTCACTGCTCGCCCGCCCGCGCCATCTTCCTTGGTAGCTCGCTCGTACCATATCCCCCCGCTCACTGCTCGGCCACACGAGGAGAAGCTTCTTCGCTCGCCCGCCCGAATCCACTTCCCTGCTGGCTCGCAGGCATCGAAAACCCCAATGGCAGAACCGACTGACACGTAGAGCCGCGATTGGAATTCCCTCCCCGATTTTCTCTTAGAGCAGATCTATAATCGTATGGACCTACTCAGCACCGTCTGTCTGGCCGCATGCTCGGTGTCTTTGTATCGTCTACTCGTTTGCAACCGGCCGGCTCTTTTCAAGACACCCTGCTTGCTGATGCCCGATCCTCGCAGGTGGCCTAGACACCGACTTGATGATCCTCCCGAGGTTGCCGTGGTGCCCCTCGACATGCTACCACTACCCGTCCACCTGTCCTTCATGCGCGGCCACTACTGGGCGGGCATGAAGGCCAACTGGATCGTCATCATCCACCAATCCGGTAGTCCATTGTGTCTCGTGGATATCTACACCCAGCGAGAGATCACCCTTCGATCATTGGACACCGCCGCCATCGAGCCTCACGGCCCGCCGGACACTCTTGCCTACTACGCACAAGACGCGTCAAGCTTTTGGCTCGACCTCTGTTTGCTGAAAGTTGTAATCTGCGAAGTGCCCACACCATCAGAAGACTACATGGATTGCAAGCTCATTGCCTTGTTCAACATGGGATTAGTCTATCTAGAATCCGGTCGCCATACATGGTTATGGCTCATCATCAATCCTATTGAGGCAACATTTCTGTCTGATGCTATAGTGCATGATGGCATCGTTTACGCGGTCGACGCACAGATTGGCTTCCTATACTGGTGAAATCTATTGTCGTGTAATTGTTCTATCTCATCTCATCTTTACCTTATGAATACGACTGCATGTTCATTGTTACAAATTTAGAATACATAGTATGTCTATAACCACATCATTGCTATGTGTTCCTCTCATTTCCTAGATTTTTATGACCACACATGTTATTGTTAGAGTTGATATGAGAACAATTGGCATCTAATGATTGTTAGAATACATATTATGAGCATAACATCATGATTCCTATATGTTACTCTCGTTTACAATATTTTTGTAACAACTCATGTTATTGCTTAGAGTTGATATGAGAACAGTAGTAGTAAGTGCTATGGTAGAATATGAGTAGGCGCTATCATAGCTGTTTTCCTCTCATTGTTACATGATGTTTGAACCATGACATATTGCTAGAATATGAAAGCCATTGGCTTATTTTTTTGAACTTGGGGTATGATTATAACCACGGCATTGCAATTTCTGTCTATGATATGTGTCACTGTTATAATAATCTTAATTCCACGCATACTCTGAACTTGATTGTTTATTTTTGTCTTTTTGGTCTCCAATTTGAATTGTTGCAGCAGACGTAAATGCGCTGGCCTTCATGATTCCAGGACCTGGAATCATACCAGCCGATGGGTGGTGGTCTATTGCTCGTTCAGCTGACGGTGGTCATTTGATGCTCGTTCGCACGTACCAAATTGACCAAACCATTACATCAAACCACATCAGTACAATGCGTGGGGCGTTCATGACATTGATGGCTATGGCTGCTTCGTGTTCGAGAAAGATCCCAACTCCGTTGGGCCAGGCGTATTCAACTAGAGGCGGGTTTACAGCCTCGGCAACCACTCCTTGTTCCTCGGGCTCAATTATCCGATCATCCAACCAATCATCGATCATATCACCCGCGATGATTACCATGCTATGCAACTTCCATTCGCGAGGGGGGGCTGTATTTACACATCATACCATGGGTTTCATGCATCACCATATCTAGAGATTCGTCGACACAACTTGTTGCCAGATAATCTTCAGTGTGTGAAAGGCATCAAGCTTCCATGCGATGGATGGCTTTTGCAAACCCGACATGCGGCGATGTGGTTCATGCCAACAACAAATATGCACAACTTGATTCATGCTGATATCTAGACTGAGCCATGTATTCTTCTGCTGTAGCACGACCCTCTTTTGTTGGATATTATGTACTGTTGTTAGTTTGAAGCACTCTGGTTTGAAGGATAGATACCTTCCTGGGATCAAGTGCATCCTAACTCACCTGCGTAGGATGTACTAATAATGATGATGGAGATGCTATGGAGAAGCCATATATATGGAAAGATGGAAAGTGCCTGATCGATTTGATCAGGCCGTGTAGGAACAAGGTTCAAATCGTTCGTTTGTTAGGATGCCTCAGCTGCATACATCACTGCACTTCCACTTGACACCGATTTAAACGGCTCGTCTCGCCGCTACCTTATCCTATTTCCATACTTTTGTCGCTCCATCCCCGTATGGTTGGAGAACCCGTCGCTGTCTCGGCTGTGATACCGGAGGCTCTAGGGAAGTCGGAAGAGAGAGCACTCACCTTGGGGTGGGCTTACTACTTATATGCTTTCAGCAGTTATCCCCGTATACATAAACACTATTCTGATCACGGGATCAGAATAATATTATGATCACAACCAGAACTGCCTGAGTAACGCGCGTGAACTTCTCTCTGTACGAACCCGACCTTCGGGCTATCTTCGCAACTGTGCCTTCTACCGCGAGTTTTTCTGGTTAGTTGTGTTCCATGTGATGTAAGTGTAATCTTCAAATGATTTTTAGCAACTAAATACTCGTTTTAGATAGGAATCTCGCTCATAGGCGGATTTTGCACTCGGGTCATAAAAAACTCGCGTTTTTGTGATTTTACTGCCAGAGTTGTTCGACCTGAACTTCCCCATGTGCTAGGTTGAACTTCCCGCAACATTGCCCAAATAGGGCTTGCTATATACACGTTGGAAAGCTATGGACACGAGTGTCAAGACCTAAGTTAAATTTTTCGCAAAATGTAAGCGGTTTAAGAGCAGTTTTGAAAACCGTTTTTCTTCACACAAAAAACGTGAATTGTATTTTCGATCGCATTTCTAAACCATTTATCGGAATGAGGCATATAATATGGCGTTGGAAATCTGCTGCAAAACCGCTCCTTCCACATGTTGAAAGTTTTTTCTAATTCCCTATGGTTAAAGAGTAATTTAAAAAACGTAAAATTTTGTAAACCGAACAGCTGAGTTCGTTTTTTCGATGTCATTTCTAAACGGCTAATCCAATGGAGGAATATGATATGGCGTTGGAAAGCTTATGAAAATGCGCTACTTTTTCATCTTGAAAGTTTTTTTTTTCTAATTTTGAATGGTTTAAGAGTAATTTAGAAAATGGTCCAAGTCGTACCGAGTTCGTATTTTCGAGATAATTTTTTAACCGAGCGTCCGAATGCAGCAAATGATATGGCGTTGGAAAGCTTGAACAAATGCGAAACTTTTTGGTATGTATTGTTTCTCCCAATTCTTTATGGTTTTAAGTCAGTTTCGAAAATGGCGAAAAACATATTTTCACCGTAATTTCTACGAACTTTATCGGAATCCGGAAAATGCGAAACTTTTTCATGTTAATGGTTTTCTATGATTCCTAGCTGTTTTCAAGTAATTCCGAAAACGGCGGGATCATTCGTTCTGCCTCTATCGCGAAACAGATTCTTCGAAAATACACCGTGTAAAGAACCTGAACTTCTCGGTGCGTGTACCTGAACTTCACTCTATTTTTCACGTGATTTTTTTGCTTTTAGCTCTTTATCCACTGCTCGTAGCTCTCCATTCACTCACTGGAATTGAGCAAGTGATATACCGATGGAAAGCTATTGTAAACACGCAAATTTCCCGTGTTGATCATTTTTTCATACTCGCGACGATTTTAAAAGTTTTTCATCCCATGTCTGTTTGAACTTCACTCTGTTTCACTTTATTTTGTTTTTTCTTGTATGAAATACACACCATGTAGTACGCGAACTTCTGGTTACTATCACTTCGAACTTCTCTCTGGTTTCAGAGAATTATTTTAAAACCCAAAGAACAACATATGTTTTACGTATTTTGGACATCTAAATACACGGTGAACCTCTCTCACAAGAATTTTTTGAACTTTTCCTCACCGAGCACTTGAACTTCTAGCAACCATTTTTTCGTTTATGAGTTGTTTTTAAAAGTACAAAAATTGGCGTTGCGTTTTTTATTTTTTGAACAGGTAAATCCTAGGTTTTAATAAACTCCAAACTTCTCTATTATTTCAATATGAACTTCACCTTTTTATTTTTTTGAGTAAAGAATTGTATTCAATTTTTATACGGGAAAAATCGAACATGGAAATTCAAGGTGAACCTCTCTCACAAGAATTTCTGAACTTCTCCGGATAGAGCACTTGAACTTCTTTCAACAAACTTTTTAAGCTTTTATTTTTCTATACTTTTTATTCTCACCTGAAATGCATTCCTTGCAGTACTTGAACTTCTCGTTGTTTTCATTATGAACTTCTGTCACATTTTTGTGTATATGTTGAATTACACGCAATTGAAGGTCGAACGTCATTTTTTGCCATTTTAAAATATGCAATTGGAGGTCGGACGTCCCGCAATATAAATTTTGAACCGTGCACGGAGGTGCACCTGAACTTCTTGCAACAAATCTGAGTTTTTGTATACTTCAAACTTATATGTTATTTTAATTTGAACTTCTTAGCCTTATTCTTAAAAATAAATATGTTTTTAAATAAGCATCAAACTTTTTTTAATTGAACTTCAAGCTTTTATTTTCCATAGAGAACAGAAAGATTTTGAGTTTTTCGTATACGTCAAGCTTCTCCTTTATTTTAATTTGAACTTCATCATTTTATTATGTGAAACTTTTAATCCTAGTTTATTTTAATAAACATCGAACCACGTTGTTATTTTATTTTGAACCTCTGGTTTTTTTTAAAACGAGAAAATTATTTTGAAACTTTAATTTTTCCTCTTTTTTAATTTGAATTTGTTCATTTTACTATTTTGTAATGAGAAAACATCCAAGTTTTTTTAACCTTCGAATTTCTCTTTCTTTTACATTGAACTTCTTAGAAAAATATGGTTTTAAATAAGCCAACAATTTTCGAGGTTTTTATATTTGAACTTCATGGTTTTTTGACCTTCTCGTTCAAATTGATCTTCTAGGATTTTCAAATTTGAACTTCCATGTTTTTTGACCTTCTCAGATATTTCAATTTTTCTAGTTTTTTTAAATCTTTTTTTATAATCTTTTTTTGAACTGCTGTGTTATTTGAGTTGGCCTTCTCTCTTATTTTCTTAGAAATGAGATAAATCTGACTATTAAATAAATTGGTTATTCTTTAGAAACGAGAAAAATCAAAAATTTTAATGAGCATCCAACTACTCTGTTATTTTAAATTTGACCTTCTTGGTTTTGTCATTTAGAAATAGGGAAAATCTATTTCTTTATATAGACATCGAACTAATGTGTTATTTAAATTTGAAGTTCTTAGTTTTGTATTTTGTAGACGAAAAATTGGATTACTATTGTATTTACTTTTTCACATTGTAAATGTTGTTTCCATATGTTTCAACCAAAAATATCTAAGCTTCTGCATTTAAACTGGTCATATGAGCAAACGCCGAAAATAACACAATCATCTTTTTCCATGATTTTCTGAACTTTAAAATTGTTTTATTTTTGACTGAACTTTACTGTTGTTTTATTTTCTATCTTTTTAGTACAAATTGAACTGCACAAGTTTCGCATGGGGAACTTCTGTATTTTTAATAAACACAACAAATTTTTACAAACAATGTTTTAATACAAATACCCAACAGTTGATAAAAGTCATTTTTTTGGGGCTCACACAACAACTCACGCCCACACAATAGAAACTAAACTGCTCCAATGCGTGCGCCACGAGATTCTATTATCCTGGCTGACGGGGGACAGGGAGCAACGACGGGAGGCCGCACGGGGGAGCTCTGTTGATTTGATTGTGGGAGGCACAGACTACATTGACCGGAGAAGCGATTTCCTGCAGGGCGGCCTTCGGCACAGGCACTGGGGGCAACTGGGATGGTGGCAGCAGAGGTAGGGGACGGGATGAGGGTGATGCAGAAGTAGGGACACAGGTCTCGCCGGTCGACAAGATCATCAAAGTTGTGCTCGGGGGATGGAGGAGGGAGCAAGAGGGAGCAGGGCGTCATCAGTGCGGCATGGTCGAGGACGGGGGAGCTCGCCCGAGTAGCACCACCTCCCACGCATGAGAAATGGCGGATCCAGCTCGATGGGCTCGGCAGCAGCCGCATGCCAACCCGCCGGCGATGCGGAGCAGTCCACTGCGACGGCTGGGCGCAGTCCGCGATGACCACCATGCCCGCAGAGGTCATCCCTGGACCAGTCCGGTGGGGATCCTGCCGGATCCATGCGCGCCGGCGCTCACGGAGGGCGGCAGCTGTCGCGGAGGCGCGCGGGATGGTGGTGGCGTGATGTTGGTGGTGAGGGGATCGTGTTGGGCGGTGGAGACGGCTACGCGCAGGATGCTGGCGGGCTCCGGGGCGGCGCCGGCGAGTTGAGATTGGGGGTTTCCTAGGGCGGCGGCGCCTTGCATTGCCGGGGCGGCAGCGGCGGCGGGCGGGGTCAAGGGTGGGGGAGGGGCGATGGCGGTGTGCAGGGTCGGGGCGTAGGCGGCAATGCGAGGGGTCGGGGGCGGCGGCGGATTAGTCGGGGTCCAGGGAAGCACGAGAGGTGCGGGAGGTGGGGGACGGTTTGTCGGGTTTTTTTGACATGATCTCAGGAACAGCTAATCGCGTCTATATAGGGGGCACCGTGATCCAAATAGTTATTCTAATCCTGGGATTAGAATAGTGCTGTCATATATATATATATATATATTAGTTAGGCTTAGAGTGCGTATTGGTTAGTTAAACTATGTATAAATTGTGACACTAAATACGACTAGTAAGTAGTACAGTAGCAGTACTAGTATACATCGGTCAAACTATTCATCATGTCCACACATTGAATTGACATGACAACACGCTGCGCGTGAGGTGACACAAGAATCCCGGTAGCGTGTTCGGGTATTCTGGACTTCAGATTTGGAGTACCACTTATCTGTCGAAATCTTTCATCATTCACTTAAAAAAGTTGATTGATCATACATTGAGTACCATATAACTGGAATTACCGATGCAAGTCGAAGAAGGATTGGCCGGTGTTGTCGGCTGGTGTCAAGTTTGATCCCACGGATCAGGAGCTGATCGATCACCTTGAGGCCAAAGTGAGTGCTGACAGCGTGAGATTTCAGTCTCTCATCGATTTGTTCATACCAACCATCGACAGCGAGCACGGCATATGCTACACCCAACCTGAGAAACTTCTAGGTAAGACACCAATCGACCGTCTATTTGCACAAACATATTCCTTTGTTTATAGCTCTAGTTTTCTTTTTAGATGCAGACCTGGTGAAGCAATTACAATTTGACAGTTGATAAAAAGTGAAACAAGTGACTGCAACATGCCAAAGATGTTATGAAAATGCCAACTACGTACACTAAAACCTGTACTCCACAATACTGCAGGTATCACACTGAGTGGCCTAAGGAAGCATTTCTTCCAGCGCAATTCCAGGGCGTTCAAAAGGGGCACGTGGACACGTCGCAAGATATAGTCGGAGTGCGGCATGCACGCGATGTGGCACAAGACCGGCAATACCTTGCCGGTGATGGTCAACGGCCTGCAGACGGCCAGCAAAAAAGGTTTTGGTGATGCACACCAACAAGAACTTCAACCAGCAGAGGACCAACTGGGTGATGCACCAGTACCACCTCGGGGACTTGGAGCAAGAGAAGGAGCGGGAGCTAGTCCTCTGCAAGATTTTCTACCACAAGAACACTAGGGCGTTAGTTTGGTATTGGTAGTTGTACTACCTTTTCGTTCGCAGTTGGTATTGTTGTTAATGATCTTTTGGTATGAACTTGCATTTGCTTCCAACCATCATGCCGAGGGTCGACGTGGATATAAAGCTGAATCATTTGTTTTGAAACGAATTTTCAGGCACTTGATTTTTATTTGATGGGTAGCATAAGCACCTGCCGTAGGAATTCCCAGTTCTCCAATTTTTTTGAAACAAGTGCATGCACTTATTATCACGACGAAAAAACAATATCCCTGTTGTATCCCAGTTATCAGTCTGCACTTGCAGAATTCTCTCGTTTATTGAGCACGTATATTGTTTTTTCAGGTCGAGCAAGTTTCAACTGGGTTGTTGACTGCCCAGGGTTGGTTTTGTTTCTAATAGGCCCAGCCCATGACGACAACGGGGCACAAAGATCCAGCAGGTATCTACTGTCCTCTGGCCCGCCAGCGTTAGTTATATTTTGTCTTACAACATCCGCATGCAGTTTTTTTACTGAATCAAACACACAGCCCAGTTCTATTTTCCTCTTGAAACGCATGTCCTACATCCGTTTTCTAATTTCTACCTATAGTTTTACTAGTTCATATACACGTATCATTATATTGGAAACACATAAAATTCCCGTTTCATATTTACATCTTTATTTTTGTTGTTTTTCCCACCCAGCGCTGATTTTTTTACCACTGGTTTTCCCTTAAACCAACTAAATTGTCCCACGTCTTATTTGCTTACAAAAACAAAACGATTTTTTTGGCAAATCAAAAAGTTCTTAAAAAAATGTTTATCATTTCGAGATTACAACAGTTTGGACTCCACCAAAATATGCAAAATAAGGTTGAACTTTTTGACCATGGTCCTGGGCAAAAAATGGGCTGTAATAAATTACTTAAGAATTAGCAAATGGGCTGCAACTTATAAAAAATAGCAAGTGGGCTTTATGTTGTCTGCCATGGATTTGGAGGCTGACTTGTGGGCCTACTAAGTTCATGTGTACACAAGGTTTCTCAAAAAAGAAATATAGTCAACAATCAACTCTACCAGCGTCAGACCGTTAGATGTCAATCTAACGGCAACCGCGCTTCTTCAGTCTCTGATCTTCCTGCCCCAGCCGCCCAAACCAGCACCGTCGGAACCGCCTGCTCCCGCCTCCCGTGGCCGGCTGTGCTACCAGGCAGGTCTCACGGACCCATCATACTCGCATCCCTGGCCTGTCTATCCCTCTACTCACCCACACCTCCTGTTATTTTCCGGCGATGGCAGCCGAACCAGTCAACCCTCATACTCTCCACCACGTGGGTAGCCACTGCCGTGTCTTCCCCGGCTTCGTGTCGTTCCCTTCATAGGCCTCGCCGTCGTCCACCACCCTGGTGCTCACGGCGTCGCGTGGTCAACGATGTTCATCCAACGGCCGTAGTGCTTCTTCAACCTCTTGTCATCTTGCCTCAACCGCCGAAAGCAGCGCCGGTCGTGCCGCATGCTCCTGCCTCCCGTGGTCGGCTGTGCTGCCGCGGAGGCCTCACCGTCCCCATACTACTCCCACCGCTGGCCAGGCCATCCCTCCACTCACCCACTCCCCCTGCTATTCTGCAGCAGCGGTAGCGTCAGACTGTAGCCGAACCAGTGAACCCTCGTACTCCTCTCCGCGTGGGCATCCACTATTGCGTTTTCCCCGGCTCCACGTCGTCCCCTTCCTAGGCCTCGCCGACATCCACCATCGTGGTGCTCTCGGCGCGGCGTGGTCAATGTGGTCAAAGACCGACTTCCATCGGAAGAGTACTGTACGTGGAGAGGCTTACAGCTGGGTCCACGGCAGCCGCAAGGAAGTGGCTCCTTATTACACGCAAAATAATGATTCCTCCACCTGACAGCAGGGACCCATAGGACAGGCCACTAGTATTTCGCAAAAAAATGTTTCCCCCTGACTGCTGGGACCCACCGGACGAGCCACCGTATTTCACGAAAAAAAATTCCCCCTGACTATTGGGACCCACCGGACGGACCATCGTATTTCGAAAAAAAACGTTCCCCCCGCTGTCAGCTCGGACCCACTGGAAGTGCCTCCTTATTACGCACAAAAAAATGAATACTTCCCCTGCTAGCTGGGACCGACCATGGTGGGAGGCGGACTTGTGGGCCTACTAAGTTGACGAGGACGGAGCGCTTTGTCAACTTAGTTAATATGAATGATTCTAGCTCCAGTGACCGTACGATGTCCATCCAACGGCCACCGTGCTTGTTCAATCTCTGCTCTTCCTACTCCATCCTCTCAAACAAGCGTCGGCGGGTGATACGTCTCCGTCGTATCTACTTTTCCAAACACTTTCGCCCTTGTTTTGGACTCTAACTTGTACGATTTGAATGGAACTAACCCTGACTGACGCTGTTTTCAACAGAACTGCCATGGTGTTGTTTTTTGTGCAGAAAATAAAAGTTCTCGGAATGACCTAAAACTCCACGGAATATCTTAGAATAAATAATAAAAAATCCTCGCAAAAGATGAAGACTAGGGGGCCACACCCTGTTCACGAGGGTGGGGGGCGCGCCCCTCCCTCCTGGGCGCGCCCCCCTACCTCGTGGGCCCCCTGGTGGCCCACCGACGCCAACTCCAACTCCATATATTGGCTTTCAGGGAGAAAACAATCAGAGAGAAGAAATAATCGCGTTTTACGATACGGAGCTGCCGCCAAGCCCTAATCTCTCTCGGGAGGGCTGATCTGGAGTCCGTTCGGGGCTCCGGAGAGGGGGATTCGTCGCCGTCGTCATCATCAACCATCCTCCATCACCAATTTCATGATGCTCACCGCTGTGTGTGAGTAATTGCATCGTAGGCTTGCTGGACGGTGATGGGTTGGATGAGATTTATCATGTAATCAAGTTAGTTTTGTTAGGGTTTGATCCCTAGTATCCATTATGTTCTGAGATTGATGTTGCTATGACTTTGCTATGCTTAATGCTTGTCACTAGGGCCGGAGTGCCATGATTTCATATCTGAACCTATTATGTTTTCATGAATATATGTGTGTTCTAGATTCTATCTTGCAAGTCTATAGTCACCTACTATGTGTATGATCCGACAACCCCGAAGTGACAATAATCGGGACCACTCCCGGTGAAGATCGTAGTTTGAGGAGTTCATGTATTCACTATGTGCTAATGCTTTTTTCCGGTTCTCTATTAAAAGGAGGCCTTAATATCCCTTAGTTTCCAATAGGACCCCGTTGCCACGGGAGGGTAGGACAAAAGATGTCATGCAAGTTCTTTTCCATAAGCACGTATGACTATATTCGGAATACATGCCTACATTACATTAATGAACTGGATCTAGTTCTGTGTCACCCTATGTTATGACTGCTACATGATGAACCACATCCGGCATAATTATCCATCACTATTCTGGTGCCTACGAGTTTTCCATATACTGGTTCTCGCTTATTTACTTCTCCGTTGCTACTGTTACAATCACTACAAAAATACCAAAAACATTACTTTTGCTGTCTTTACTTTGTTACCGTTACCGCCACTATCATATTACTTTGGTACTAAACACTTTGCTGCAGATACTAAGTTTCCAGGTGTGGTTTAATTGACAACTCAGCTGCTAATACTTGAGAATATTCTTTGGCTCCCCTTGTGTCGAATCAACAAATTTGGGTTGAATACTCTACCCTCGAAAACTGTTGCCATCCCCTATACTTGTGGGTTATCAAGATCTTTTTCTGGCGCCATTGCCGGGGAGTATAACTCTATTCTTTGAGTCACTTGGGATTTATATCTACTGGACACTATGAAGAACTTGAAAGATGATCGAACTACTATTTTGCCCTCAACTACGAGGGGAGGTAAGGGATTGCCATCTAGCCTTGCACTAGATTCTCCTTCTGCTATGAGTAAGTTTGCGACATCTAAACCTACTATTGCTATTGATTCTGATATGTCGCATGTTATTGATGATGCCACTTCTGCTATGCATGATACTTATGATGAAACTACTTCTATGCTTGATACTTCTGTGCCACTTGGTGAATATCTTGATGAGCAAATTTCTAGGTCTAGAGAAAGAGAAATTATTGAACCTGAACACGATGATGTTAGTGATGATGAACCTATGCCTTCTATTCCTGAGGGTTATCTTTTTAATGCTGAATCTATTGAAGCTGTTCTTGCTTGCCAGGATAGTCTTGAGCGTAAGAGGTTACTAGTTAAGTGGAGTAAAGAATCTTTTAGAGATAGGATGAGACCCGACCCTGCTTTTGCTACTTCACCTATCTGTGTTCCTGATCAGGATTATTATGATTTTTCTGTTGATCCAGATATAATTACGTTGGTTGAATCTGATCCTTTTTATGGCTATGAATCTGAAACTGTTGTGGCACATCTTCATAAGTTAGATGATATAGCTGCCCTGTTTACTAATAATGAGAGATCGTGCTACATTTATTTACGCAAAATATTTCCATTCTCATTAAAGGGTGATTCTAAGAAATGGTTTAATTCTCTTGATCCTGGTTGCGTGCGAAGTCCTCAGGATATGATGTATTACTTCTCTGCTAAATATTTCCCTGCTCATAAGAAACAAGCTGCTTTGAGGGAAATATACGATTTTGTGCAAATTGAAGAAGAGAGTCTCCCACAAGCTTGGGGGAGGCTCCTCAAGTTACTTAATGCTTTGCCTGATCATCCTCTTAAGAAACCTGAAATATTTGATATCTTTTATAATGGACTAACTGATGCTTCTAGAGATTTCCTGGATAGTTGTGTTGGTTCTCTTTTCAGGGAAAGAACACCGGATGACGCTAAAATTCTATTGAATAATATGTTGGCAAATGAAAATAATTGGACACATCCCAAGCTACCTCATGAGCCAGTTCCTGACCCAATTATTGAGCCTATTCCTAAACCAACTCGAAAGAAGACAGGTGTTTTATTTCTCAGTCCTGAAGATATGCAAGAGGCAAAGAAATCTATGAAAGAAAAAGGTATTAAAGCTGAAGATGTTAAGAATTTACCTCCTATTGAAGAAATACATGGTCTTAATTTACCACCTATTGAAGAAGTATATGATCTCAATTACTTATTTACTGAAGAACCTCCCGATATCCCGACACAGGTAGTAAAGGTAAATTCTCTCTATAGATATGATAAAGCTGAAGTCCCTCCTACTAAAATTGCTAGGCAGTGCTTGGATGAGTTTGATGACTTTATGTTTAAGCAAGATGACTTTAATGCTTATTTTGGTAGACAATTAAAACAGAATACCTTTATGATTAAACGCTTGGGTGATTATATGGCTGATATTAGAGGTGAACTTAAACGTGTTAGCAAACATGCTTCTATGGTTACCACTCAAGTAGAACAAGTACTTAAAGCTCAGAAAGAAGTGCTTGATGAAATGAATAGTAAGAAAAATGATTATGCTGTTAGAGTGGCTACTAGAACTGGTAGAATGACTCAGGAACCTTTGTATCCTGAAGGCCACCCTAAGAGAATCGAGCAAGATTCTCAGAGAAATAATATTGATATGCCTAGTTCTTCTAAGAGGAAGAGAAAGAAAAATGGTAGGGCTGTGCAAACTTCTAGTGAACCTATTGCTGAACCACCTGATAATCCAAATGATATCTCTATGTCTGATGCTGAAACACAATCTGGTAATGAACATGAACCTAATGATAATGTTAATGATAATGTTCATGTTGATGCTCAACCTAGTAATGATAATGATGTAGAAGTTGAACCTGCTGTTGATCTTGATAACCCACAATCAAAGAATCAACGTTATGATAAAAGAGACTTCGTTGCTAGGAAACATGGTAAAGAAAGGGAACCATGCGTTCAGAAACCCATGCCTTTTCCTCTGAAACCATCCGAGAAAAAGGATGATGAGGATTTTGAGCGCTTTGCTGAAATGATTAGACCCATCTTTTTGCGTATGCGATTAACTGATGTTCTCAAAACAAATCCTTATGCTAAGTATATGAAGGATATCAGTACTAATAAAAGAAAGATACCTGAAGCTGAAATTTCCACCATGCTTGCTAATTATACTTTTAAGGGTGGAATACCAAAGAAACTTGGAGATCCAGGAGTACCTACTATACCATGCTCCATTAAGAGAAATTATGTTAAAACTGCTTTATGTGATCTTGGAGCCGGTGTTAGTGTTATGCCTCTCTCTTTATATCGTAGACTTGATTTGAATAAGTTGACACCTACTGAAATATCTTTGCAAATGGCTGATAAATCAACTGCTATACCTGTCAGTATTTGTGAGGATGTTCCTGTTGTGGTTGCAAACGTTACTATTTTAACGGACTTTGTTATTCTTGATATTCCCGAGGATGATAGTATGTCTATTATTCTCGGAAGACCTTTCCTTAATACTGCAGGGTCTATTATTGATTGCAACAAAGGCAATGTCACTTTTCATGTTAATGGTAATGAGCACGCGGTACATTTTCCGAGGAAACAACCTCAAGTTTATAGTATCAACTCTATTGGAAAAATCCCATCGATTATATTTGGAGGTTTTGAATTTCCTCTCCCTACTGTCAAGAAAAAGTATTTGGAGGTAACTTAGTGTTATTTGAAATTTCTCCGGTTCCATGTTATTCGGAATGAGTTTGTTAACAAGACTTGATCAACCTTGTTAGTGGGTTCATTTTGATGATCACGAGATGGATGAAACTAGAAGCACAACCTTCTGTACCCTCTTTATATTTTTTGTTATTTAGTAAAAATAAAGTAAAATAGTATTTTTCTGTCTGTTTCCTAACTTATCCATGCAATATAAAAATATCCCAAAAATAAAAGTCCTCAAAATGCCATGCCAATTTAATATAATTTTTTGGGAATATTTGAGAATTTACTGTGCAAAAATTACCACGAGGGAGCTGCTACCTGGCCACGAGGGTGGAGGGCACACCCTACCCCCTGGGCGTGCCCCCTGCCTCGTGGGCCCACGTTGGCCCTCCTCCACTTATTCCTGCACCCATCTTCTTCCTCTGTCTCACAAAAACACGAAAAACCAACTCAAGCACGAGTTTCAGCCCCCGTTGCTGTGATTTTCGATCTCCTTGCTCAAAGCACCTCTCGCAAAACTGCTTGGGGAGATTCTTCCTTGGTATGTGACTCCTCCATTGGTCCAATTAGTTTTTGTTCTAGTGCTTCATTCTTTGCAAATTTGTGCTGCATAGGTGACCATGTTCTTGAGCTTGCATGACAAATTTATATGGTTCCAAGTAGTTCCAATGCTTTATATAGGCTCTAGGCACTTGTGGGAGTTGTTGCTATCAATTTTATTGAGGTTGGTTCACTTTTATTTGAAGTTACTAAAAATTTCAGAAATTTTTCAGAGGAAACAATATGCTTAGGAGGATGTTCCAAGGTGGTCCTTCAAGGAAGCAAGGTCCCAGGCTTGCGATACGTGATGCTGGCGTTGGAACCACCAAGAGACGCTCCTGTGAGGCCTTGTGAATGGCCATCGGAAAATTTTATGAATCAAGTGGGAATTAAAGAAGAATTCGATGCATATTTGCGTAATGCCGATCTTCAGGACTTTGAAGCTGATAAATGCCCACAGTATCGTGACCTCACAAGTTCATTTGTGGGGAGGTTTTATTTTTCATCTTCGTGTAATTCTCCTTCAGTCATGTTTGACCTTTATGACAAATATTATACCATGGACTTAGAGGATTTTACTTCTGCTTGCAAACTTCCATCTTGGGGTAATGTCAGAGATCCCCCTAAATCCGAATACAGAGACTTTCTTGCTAGAATAACTGTGGGGGAATCTAGAGATATAACACAAGCCACTATAGGGAGCATTCACTTTCGTGCTATACATTATTTTGCTCTCTTCATAGGAAGATGTATAAATGCTAAGGATGAAGCATGTCACATGTGTGCCCCTGATCTCAGCATTCCCAGAAGTGCTGTTGTCGGTGTCAAAACCGGCGGATATCTGGTAGGGGGTCCCGAACTGTGCGTCTAGGCGGATGGTAACAGGAGACAAGGGACACGATGTTTTTACCCAGGTTCGGGCCCTCTCGATGGAGGTAAAACCCTACTCCTGCTTGATTGATATTGATGATATGGGTAGTACAAGAGTGGATCTACCACGAGATCAAGGAGGCTAAACCCTAGAAGCTAGCCTATTGTATGATTGTTGTAATGGTTGTTCGTCCTACGGACTAAAACCCTCCGGTTTATATAGACACCGGAGAGGGCTAGGGTTACACAGAGTCGGTTACAATGGTTCGAGATCTACATATCCGTATCGCCAAGCTTGCCTTCCACACCAAGGAAAGTCCCATCCGGACACGGGACGAAGTCTTCAATCTTGTATCTTCATAGTCTTGGAGTCCGGCTGACGATGATAGTCCGGCTGTCCGAACACCCCCTAGTCCAGGACTCCCTCAGTAGCCCCTGAACCAGGCTTCAATGACGATGAGTCCGGCGCGCATATTGTTCGGCATTGCAAGGCGGGTTCCTCCTCCGAATAATTCATAGAAGATTGTGAACACCAGGATAGTGTCCGGCTCTGCAAAATAAATTCCACATTCCACCGTAGAGAGAATATTATGCACACAAGTTCAATCTGCTGATGGATTTTGTGGCGTGACGTCACACCACTACCAAGCCTTCACTTGAATCATTTTTTATTATACCACCTCAGTGCGTTTAGCGAAGCGGTTTCCTTGGCACGTCTTGTCGAAGCAGAGATCGTGTTCCCCTTATTCCGGGATCCTCATCAATATGGACATGGGTAACCCAACCGCGCCCGTCGCCCCGCCCCCTCTATCGAAGGCGAGTCCCGAACGGTCATGGAGACGGCTCTTGGTATTCTCTCTCTTTATAATAGGACCAAGGCTCGTTTCTTTTCTTCAATCCTCCATCGAATTCTCTCCCTGCTCCAAGTTCCAGCACCCAGAGCCCCAGATTCGAGCGCTTCGGACCTTCAACAATGTCCGGTTCCGACCTTCAGGGCCGGTGGGTGCCCTCCTCCATCACGGAGGAGGACGTGCTAAAGCTGCAAGAGGCCAAGTACCTGTCTTACGAGATTTCGCACAGGTTGCCTGCCGAAGGGCAGGCCATCCCCACCCCCGAGCCTGGAGAGTACGTCGTCTTTGTATCCCACCTCCGTCGGGGTTTAGGCTTCCCGATGGATCCTTTTGTGAGAGGGCTCATGTTCTACTATGGGTTGGAATTCCACGACTTGGCTCCGGAGTCCATCCTCCATATTTCCGCATTTATTGTCGTTTGCGAAGCCTTCCTTCGCGTCACCCCCCACTTCAGCCTATGGCTGAAGACCTTCAATGTGGAGCCGAAGAGGATCGGGGGGCGTCAAGTAGAGTGCGGCGGGGCGGCCGTAAGCAGGAGGGCCGATGCCCCGTGGCCCGAGGGCTCCTTCCAAGAGGAGCTCGGCTTGTGGCAGCAGGACTGGTTCTATATCACTGCTTCGAAGGGCAGCAGGCAGAAGCCGCCGCCCTTATTCCGCTCGGGACCTCCACGACGGTTGGTGTAGTGGGTTAACCAAGGGCTCAACTGGGGGCCGTCAAAGGACGTGCCCCTACTACAGGGCCGGATTCGAGACCTCCAAGCGAGGGAGATCGATCTGGCTGTGGTAATGCAGGTCATGCTGATTAGGTGTCTCCTGCCTGCAAACGCCACCCTCTCCGCCTGTGGGAGTTTAATCCGGAGGGACCACGGATTCTTCAACACTTCATGGGTATGACACCCGTGGAGATGTACAAATTATTCTTCGGGTCACGAGAGGCGTGTCCGGAATTGACCGAGGACGCCGGCCTAAGCTGCAATCGCCCGGATACACAAGTAAGTAGCTCCGAGTCCGGACATACCGTTTGTTCACCTTTCTATGATTCGCCTTTTGACCGATTTCCTTCTAAACAGGAGGGATAGCGCAAGCAAAACTGATACGGTGTCCGGCCCCCCTCCCAGAGACCGCGCCGGATCCCGTGCTGGTCAGGATGCTGGAGGTAGCACCTTCAGAGGAAGGCGAAGGGGAAAATAGAGGAGCTACCGCCTCGCCCAAGGAGGCTCTTGAAAGAGGGGGGATTGAGAGTCCCTCCCTCCAGGGGGAGAAGAGGACCGCCTCCGAAGACCCGGAGGACAAAGCCCCTAAGCGGGGGAAAAAATCTTCACCAGAGGGTCCTGCGTCTGGGGAGGCCCCGGCCGCACAATCTCCCTTAAAGGATCAGCCCTCCAGCGAGCCGTAAGTAGAAAAAAGGGAGTTCGGTAATAGGAGACATCCCTATTTGTGCTTCTGAGGATAACTGAAGTTTTTACTTTGTAGTTCGGATCTCCGCCCTTCTCAGATGAGCTCGTCTTCGGGGGACCTTCGTCCGGAGATGGTGGAGAGTGAGACGCCTCCGTCTGCTGCGCCGTCGGATAGGGCGGACGAGCCTGAAGTGTCATCACGAAGGGTATCCCCGAGCCCGGCAGAGCCGAGGAATTCGGCGCCGACTGGTGTTCGGCCGGGGGAGCTGAAGGATCTGCTTGAGAGGGCGTCCATCTCAGAAGATCACCATGCATTGATGAGTATGGTGATTGGAAGAATTTCGTCCGCCGAAAGCGGATTGCATAATGCCGTCAGGAGTTTGCTGGCGGGGTTTGAGGTACGTAAAAATGACACACCTTTTGACAGTTTTACACATAAAGTGCGCCCTGTATAGATAGTAGCCCCTGAGACTCGGTAGGTTGTCGAAAGCGACAGCGTGCCGAGGATCAAAATCGCAGATTTCAATTTTCGCCGTTCCTATGCAGGTGGCGGATCATCCGGGGGCCAGCCGCACTGATGGAGTTTGTAACACCCACGATGCGGCTATATCTCCCACGTGTCGAAGCACGACTTAGAGGCATAACAACATTGTGGTTTTGTCGCAAGAAGGGTCATCTTCACACAATCCCATGTAATGAACAAGAATGGGATAAAGAGTTGGCTTACAATCGCCACTTCACACAATGAATATAAAATAAATCATACATCATTCAGAGTACACACACATAGTCCGACTACAGACAAAGCCAAAAGAAAAGAAGATAACCCAACTGCTAGATCCCCGATCGTCCCAACTGGGCTCCACAACAGATCAACATGAAATGAAACATAGCAACAACTAAGTTCTTCGTTGAGCTCCCATCTAAGCTCGGTTGCATCACCTGCACTGGTATCATCGGCACCTGCAACTGTTGTGATAGTATCTGGTGAGTCACGAGGACTCAGCAATCTCAAAACCCACGAGATCAAGACTATTTAAGCTTATGGGTAAGGAAGTGGTAATGAGGTGGAGTTGCAGCAAGCACTAAGCAAATATGGTGGCTAACATACGCAAATAAGAGCGGGAAGAGAAGCAAACGGAACGGTCGTGAAGCTAGCAATGATCAAGAAGTGATCCTGAACTCCTACTTACGTCAAACATAACCCAAAAACCGTGTTCACTTCCCGGACTTCGCTGAGAAGAGACCATCACGGCTACACACGCGGTTGATGCGTTTTAAATCAGATCTGGTGTCAAGTTATCTACAACCGGACATTAACAAATTCCCATCTGCCTATAACCGCAGGCACGGCTTTCGAAAGTTTAAACCCTGCAGGGGTGTCCCAACTTAGCCCATGATAACCTCTCGCGATCAACGAAGGATATTCCTTCTCCCAGGAAGACCCGATCAGACTCGGAATCCCGGTTTACAAGACATTTCGACAATGGTAAAACAAGACCAGCAAAGCCGCCCGATGCACCGACAATCCCGATAGGAGCTGCACATATCTCGTTCTCAGGGCAACACCGGATAAGTCAAGCTACGAGTAAAACCAACCCTCGAGTTGCCCCGAGGTGGCCCCGCAGGTTGCTCGGTTCGGACCAACACTTAGACAAGCACTGGCCCGGGGGGGCTAAAATAAAGATGACCCTTGAGTCTGCAGAACCCAAGGGAAAAAGGCTTAGGTAGGCAAATGGTAAAACCAAGGTTGGGCCTTGCTGGAGGAGTTTTATTCAAAGCGAACTGTCAAGGGGGTCCCATAAATCACCCAACCGCGTAAGGAACGCAAAATCTGGGAACATAACACCGGTATGACAGAAACTAGGACGGCAAGAGTGGAACAAAACACCAGGCATAAGGCCGAGTCTTCCACCCTTTACCAAGTATATAGATGCATTAATTAAATAAGAGATATTGTGATATCCCAACATAATCCTGTCCATCATGGAGCAATCTTCAACTTCACCTGCAACTAACAATGCTATAAGAGGGGCTAAGCAAAAGCGGTAACATACCAAGCAACGGTTTGCTAGGAAGGGTGAAAAAAGGTTAGAGGCTGACATGGCAATTTGGAAGACATGGTAAACAAGTGTTAGGTAGCGCAGCATAGTGATAGAACGGAGCAACTATCAAGCAAAGATAGAAGTGATATCGAGGGTAATAGTCATCTTGCCTGAAATCCCGCAAGGAAGAAGAACGAGTCCATGAAGAAGACAAACGGACGTAGTCGAACCAATCCTCACAACTCCGGAACGAAACCGAAGCTAACGAGAGAAGCAAACCGGAAAGAAACAAACAACATGGTAAACACATAAGCATAAACATGGCATGATGCACAATCAAGTATGATGCATGTCTGGTTTAATGAGGCATGGCATGGCAAAGTGCAACAAACAATACTACAAATTAAGTGGAGCTCAATATGCAACGAGTTGCATATTGACGGAACACCACACTACTAGAAAAACCCCTACTAATGGCGCACCTAGTATGGCCATTAATGGCGCATCTGTGGTGCGCCACTAACAGCACGCCATTAGTAATTTTTACTAATGGCGCACCAGTGATGCGCCATTAGTATCTGGTATACTAATGGCGCACCACTGGTGCGCCATTAGTATAGGCCACGGTGCGCCATTAGTATGCCTCCCAGGGGCCATGTATACCCAGGTGCTTTGGATACTAATGGCGCACCACAACTGGATGCGCCATTAGTAACCGCGGCATACTAATGGCGCACCGTCCTGTGATGCGCCATTAGTGATGCGCCATTTTGAATCTAGATCTGGATCGTGATTTTTCGCCCATTTTTTGCTTGTTTTTTGGCACGACATTATTTCAAATTTTGTTCCTGTTTTTGGATCTTGTTGCCATGGTCTTTTGCCGGAGAGGAGTTCGCCGGAGAGGAGGAGGAGGAGGTCGCTGGAGAGGAGGAAGGAGAAACCATGAGGGGATGGGAGGAGCTCACTGGAGAGGAGGGAGCAGGAGCTCACCGGAGAGGAGGGAGGAGGAGCTCACCAGAGAGGAGGGAGGAGGAGCTCACCGAAGAGGAGGGAGGAGGAGCTCACTGGAGAGGAGGGAGGAGGAGCTCACCGGAGAGGAGGGAGGAGGAGCTCACCGGAGAGGAGGGAGAAGAAACCATGAGGGGAGGGGAGGGGAGGGGAGGAGGGAGGAGGGAGGAGGAGGTCGCCGGAGAGGAGGGAGAAGAAACCATGAGGGGAGGGGAGGGGAGGGGAGGGGAGGAGGGAGGAGGGAGGAGGAGGTCGCCGGAGAGGAGGAGGTCACCGGAGAGGAGAAGTATGGTGGAGGAGAGAAGGGAAGAGAAGATAAAATGAAGAGAGGAGGAGAGGACCAGCCATATATACGACATACTAATGGCGCACCGCGGGCAGGTGCGCCATTAGTAAATTTTCTTATTTTTTTGATTTATTTTGAATTTTGAAGGCGGGAAGATACTAATGGCGCACCACGGGCATGTGCGCCATTAGTAATTTTTTTATTTTTTTGACTTATTTTGAATTTTGAAGGAGGGAAGATACTAATGGCGCACCATGGTCAGGTGCGCCATTAGTAACTTTTTTTTTATTTTTTTGACTTATTTTGAATTTTGAAGGCGGGAAGATAGTAATGGCGCACCGTGGGTAGGTGCGCCATTAGTAAGTTTGAATTTTTTTGGTTTTTTTGCCTCTCTAGATCTCAAAAGCCCCGTATCTTTTTTCTGTTAGGTTTTTGAGGATTTTGAAAATGTTTAACGGGGTTCCCCCGGTTAAATTTGGATGTAACTTTTCGAGTAGATTATTTTTCATATAAAAAACTTTTTCATCCAAGTTAGTATGCAAAAGTTATGCCCATTTTTACAAATTCTCGCGAGATTTTGCAAATGAAGTCAAAATTCATATTTGCAAATTTTCCAAACAACTAGGCCACATATCACATGGGAAACTTATTTTCTTTTATTTTTCTGACATTTTTATTGTTTTCTTTTATTATTTTTAAAACTGAAAAGGCGATCCACGGGGGGGGGGGGTGCATTCGGTGGAAGTGGTGGCCAAGGTTACTAATGGCACACCGTGGCATGGTGCGCCATTACTAGTTTAACTAGTAATGGCGCACCACACCCACGGTGCACCATTAGTATGTTTGGACAGGCGCACTAGTTCAAAAAAAATTGGTACTAATGGCGCACCGTGGGCAGGGTGCGCCATTAGTAGTTTCAACACTAATGGCGCATCAGAAGGTGGTGCGCCATTAGTATATACTAATGGCGCACCACATGTCTGGTGCGCCATTAGTGTCATTTCCATCTATAGCCCTTTTCCTAGTAGTGCCACAATCAATCATTTAGTTCTCTCTTGTTTATGCTACTCATCAATATTAAATGTTGTTAAACATGGCAAGAGGTGACGCATAATTAAACTAACAATTTAAGCAAGTTTAAATGAGGCCGGAAACAACAAACAACAATTCCGGAAAATCCCCATGTGTTATTTAGCAATTTAATGCAAACACAATTTTAAACATTTTAATTGTAGTTATCATGATGCGGATGACACGCACAAGTTTTATGCAATTTTTATGAAAATGTTGACATGAGCATGTTATGAAGCATTTTGGTCACCATGGCGGAATGAAAAGGGTGCCACGGCGGTGAAACGAAAATGGTGCCACGGCAACATTTCGATGATCCGACAACTTGTCGAGATGTCGGTGCAAAGAAAGTGTGGACGTATGGAACATGCAAAAGAAGGTGGGGTGATCCCGGATACCGGGTTCCCACGGGACGGTGGCATGGCAAACGAGGAGGAACTTGCAATGACAATTCGGACACGGTGCAAACATGAGCATCTCATACAACACTTGCATTTGGTCCACGGTTGATCGTCTCGGAGTTATACCTTCGAAGCGTGCATTTTCGGGGCGGATCGAGTTCGGTGCAATGAAGAGGAAGTAGACGTTCTCGCAACGGTCGTAGTGGAAGTAGTTGTACATGTTCGTCTCCGAGAGGAACTTGACGAATCCAACATCTTCGGGGCGACGGTAGTGGTTCACGGACGTCGTGGAAGTAGTCGTACACGGCGGCGGCGGTAGTTGTTCAGGGTCTTGGCAGGTCGTCGTGTGAAGTAGTTGTTCACGTGGCGACGGTAGAGGTACTCGCGATCTTGGCAACGGTAGTCGTACATGTCCGGAGAGGAACTTGTCGTATCCATGTAGTCGAACTTGGCGTGTCCGAAGGGGTACTTGCCGGATCCACAACACTGAGATGCATCGATGGCACTCGAAGGCAGCAGCGAGGAGGCGAACGAGGCCGCTAGGACTCGAGCGACGAGTGGCATGCGGCTGCTGGCGAACATGGTGGAGCAACAGCGAGGCGGCCATGGCAGGCGCCGGGCACGAGGTGAGGAGGAGGACCAGAGGAAGGGGAGGTCGTCATCGCGGGAACGGCGATGCGAGAGCTACTGGAACTCGGGGAAGCTCCTGGAGGTGTCCGTGTTCAACAACGGGGCTGACGAGGCCGTCGGGAACGCCGACGACTTGCGGGTGCGGAGGCAGAGAAGCTCGAGGGAGAGGCTCAGGAGGAAGGAGCAGGGCGCAAGGAAGAGGAGCTCTCCTCTTGGCGGCACAAGGGGGGTCCTCGTCGGCCGGAGCGGCGACGGCATCGATCGGGAGGCGCGGGCATGCAAGCGCTCGCGCGCAGAGACGACAAGGGAAAAGGATGGAGGCGACGAGGGGAAGGTAGGGATGGCGCGACGGAGGAGGAATCGCGGAGGAGGAGGCCGAGGGGGTCGAGGAGAGGGTGGCCAGGGGATCGGGCGTAGGGAGCTCGTCTCCTGAGCGGCGATGCTGTGTGGGAACGAGGGAGATGAGGGTCGTGCTAGGGTTAGATAGGCAGGGGTTAGGTGGGCTGAAGATTAGGCCGGCCTGGGGAGGCTGGCGGAGGAGCCTTGGCCCATGCGGGTGGAGCTGGAGAAAAAGCCTGGTTTTCTCTCTCTCCCTACTTCTTTATTTCCCCAAAATAGAAAATAAATCTAGGAAGAAAAGGAGAAGAAAGGAAGGTAGAAATAGAATTTTGGGCATGGGGATTATTTTCCCGGACACACATAAATATGCTTGTTTCGAGAAAATAGAAAAGGGCATGAATGAAAGATGTAAATTCAAACTCATTTGAATTTAATTCAAATGGGTTTGAACTAGGACTTGATAAAAGGAAGGTCCAAAAATGTTCGGATTTTTGGTGGAGCTCCGGAAAATGGTAAAAGAATTATTGGCAAGGTTAGAGATTCAAAACTTGAAGAAGAAAAGGCCAAGGGATTTAATATGCAAGTGGGTTCATGGGTGATTCCAAAACAATGGAATATTTTATAATATCTCCCTAAATATCGGGAGGGTATGTTATAAAGAGAAGTCACCCTTCCCTCGATTTAAATGGATCAAAGATCCATACAATTTTATTTAGTTGAGGTATTAAAAATTAAATGACATGCTGGCATGATGACATGATGCAATGCAAATGATGCTAAGAAGAATGCAACAAACAAATACATCGCACGGCGAAACTCGGAATAGCTGGAAGTCTTCTGGAGCGTCGGTCTCGGGGCGTTACAGAGTTGCTGAACCAAAGCGGCAACTCGACGTTGCGGATGCAGACATCGCACTAGTCAACAGGCGACTTGATGAGTCGCAAGGTAAGTGTTTCTTTGCGGTCAGTTAGTAAGGGAGCCGAAGCCCACACTTTTACAACATGTGTGTGAAATGCAGATGGTGCCGCTGCTGTGGAGAGCCTTCGGGCCGAACTTGCTCAAGCCAAGGAGCAAGCCAGAAGGAGTAATGCGGCGGCCTCGAGGGCAGCCGAAGAGTTAGAAGCCGAAAGGGCTGCACACTGCCGAAGCAGGGAAGAGATGGCCGAAATGGCTGTGAAGATAAATTAAGCTACCGACCGCTATGAGGCTCTTGAAAAGGAGCGCCTAGCGGAGCGAAAAGACCTGGGGAAGGCCACCACCGAAGCCAAGGATGCCCGTTCTACAATGTGGGCTATAAAGGAGGAGCTGCGCCAAGCCGGAGACATTGTGGCTGGCAAGCCCTTTCTGCTGCGCCGAAGGTTTACGGATCCAACGTATGCTCAACTTGGCCAGCTGTGGGGTCCGGAGGATCCTTATATGGACTTAGCAGCGAGTGCGGCGGATGCCGTTGTGCACTTCCGGAGCCAGAAGGATCACAAGACGGAAGAGCTGTTTTGGTCTCAATTCCATAGTCCGGAGCATTCACTTCCGCTGACCGACCAGTTGGCCGAGTGGGCTGAGCTGAATAGGTTGTCCAGGCTTGCCATGACGGATATCGTGACTCGTGTCTGGCCGGATAGGCCCAAGCCGAAGAGCTATTTTGGCTTATTGCAGCAATTTCTTGGGGCGGTGCCGCATATCAAGGCAATGAAGCGGTCGGCCTGCATAGAGGGTGCTCGGATGGCGCTCGCCCGTGTGAAGACACATTGGACAGAGATGGATGCCACCGCTGTTGTGACCTAGGGTTCGGACGAGAGCCGGTTACCCGCCGAGTACTATTTTGGGGAAGTTCTGCGTGGTGCTCGTGTAATAGAGTCGCAGTGCTCAAAAAATGTCACGTTCAAATGAACGTTTTATTTTGTAAAACAATGTTTATGATGTAAGCGCTTTTTATACTTGTGCATTCAATTATTGAAATATCTCCTATGCGGCCGTTTATGTATACGTGTGTATAACCTGAAAGATGGCAGTCGTCGGCTTCAGCCCCCACGCACAAGGTGCGGGGGTGTTCGAAAAAATAGCGCATTTTCACACTTAATCCGATGTCTCGGTCCTGTGAAGGAGGTGGTAGCGTAGCAAACGAGGCAACCGGACTATAATGCTTTATCACTTTCACTTAGCCATGGGAGTTCGAGGGTGGGGCTACGATATAGCCCCTGGGGGCACCACGCTATCCGAATTCGGGGCGCGTATGTGCCTGACCGGGAAATGGTCCTTCGTCAAAGCGGAGGAATTCTAAACATTCCTGTGGTCGATCGAGTGGTTGACCAGTCTCTCGCTGTATCATGACAGTCAGTTTTCGGCTTTGTCTACTGAGGTGCTCGCCCAGCCGAACTGGGGCACAATCGCAGTAGTTCTCCTGGTGCCGCGTTAGCCGATGATACGGAACGTAAGGCAACAAAACACAGGAGCCGGGCAAACCCAACATTTGACCAAAGACATGATTCGGAGCTGATGCATATAAGGCCTAACTCGAGACGCCGAACACTCCCTAAGGTGTTCGGTCTATAAAATAACGGGCGGAACAATGCCCTAAGCCCCTTGTGTCCAGGTACGGGCGGGGTCCTCTGACGCGGCCGATGCCAAAACGTCAGTCTCCTCTCTGGTTATCATGAAAAACCAGGGGATTATAGCAACAAGAGACAGTAAAAAAGGTTTACGCAGGGTCTTAATCTGAAAACAATCCTTGCAATGGGTCCCTACTGCATGTCTGCGCCTGTGTCTCCATTGTGCCGTATCCTGGACGGGTGTGCATGTTGTTCATCTGTAAAAAGAGAGGAACTTAGTTTGAAAAGAAATCGTGCGAAAAGTGCATAAAAAATTGAAATATTGATAAATTAATAAACCTGAGCCTATATTAGCTCATAATTGCTTATATGCATAGCCCCTTGTGAAGGGGTGTGCGGCTAGGGAGCCCCTAGCTTATTTATTCCGGACTCGTCTAGCCGTGTCCGGGGTCTTTGAATGACCCTTTTAATGAAATGATGCCACGTGGACCGGGCATTTTAAGTGTAAGAGACACGTAATGTAGTATTGCATTAAAGCGGACAAAAGCTTCACTTCCCAATAGTGCTTGATAGCCACTTTTGAATGGGGCGACATGAAAGATTAGCTTTTCGCGTTGGAAGTTGTCCAGTGACCCGAACACAACTTCTAGTAATAAGGAGCCTGTGCACTTGGCGTAAGGGCCTGGTGTCACTCCTCAAAAGGAAGTGCGGCTATGTCGAATTTTAGTAAGGTCTATCCCCAATTTGCGGATTGTGTTCGGATATAGCAGGTTTAAATCGATGCCGCTGTCCATCAGGACTTGTGTAAATTGTAGTCCGTCGATTATAGGATCCAATATCAGAGCAGTCCATCTTGCATTTCGAACGCTTCTAGAATAATCCAGGTGGTCAAAAGTGATTGGTTTTGACATCCAATCTCGAGGTTCCGCTGGGGTGGACCGTGCGACACCTATCTTAGCGGGTGCCGCATTGTTTTTCCATACTATCACATGAAGTGAGTTTACTGCTTTGACTTCTTGTGGGAAAGTCTTTTGTTTTCCGGTGCTCTGCTGGTGGGGTTCATCATCGTCCTCACTTGGCGCATCGAGCCCCTTGTGTTCGGCGTTGAGTCGGCTGGACTGTTTAAAAACCCAACAATCCCGGTGGGTGTGGTTCGCAGGCCTTCCGGAGGTACTGTGGATTTGACATATCCGATCCAAAATTTTGTTTAAGTTGGATAGCTCATCACTGTTGTCCTTAAGAGGCAGTGTTTTATTGTTTGGCCGCGAGCTTGTGAATCAATCGTTGACTGCCGTATTCTTTGGGCTTTTTTCTTTATTCCAGCGCTGATCCTTTCTGCGCCGTGATTTTCCGTTTCCATCTCTGATCTCGGATGTACTCGGGTCGCTGGTGCTGCATCTTGCTAGCCAGTTGTCTTCCCCCGCGCAAAAGCAGGTCATGAGGCTTGTTAGCGCGGCCATTGTCCTCGGCTTCTCTTGGCCGAGGTGTCTGGCGAGCCATTCGTCTCGGACATTGTGTTTAAAAGCTGCTAAGGCTTCCGCGTCCGGACAGTCAACTATTTGGTTCTTTTTGGTAAGGAACCTGTTCCAGAATTTGCGCGCTGACTCTCCGGGCTGTTGAGTTATATGACTTAGATCGTCTGCATCCGGAGGGCGGACATAAGTCCCTTGAAAATTTGCTCTAAACGCGTCCTCAAGCTCTTCCCAACTTCCAATAGTGTTTACTGGGAGGCTTTTGAGCCAATGCCGAGCTGGCCCTTTGAGCTTGAGGGGTAGATATTTTATGGCGTGGAGATCATCTCCTCTAGCCATGTGTATGTGTAGTATGTAATCCTCTATCCAGACTCCAGGGTCTGTTGTTCCGTCGTATGCCTCTATGTTTATGGGTTTGAACCCTGCTGGAAATTCATGATCCAGCACCTCATTGGTGAAACATAGTGGGTGTGCGGCGCCCCTGTATTTGGGTGTGCCACTGTCTTCGAACACTTGGCGTGTTGTGTTACTTCCTGGGGCCCTCTTTTTTGGCCCGTAAATGGACCTGGCTGGGCCATCTGTTTTCCCAGGATCATGAGTCGGTTTGTGTGCGGCGCCACTTGTCATTTTTGGCATGTCATCTGGCCGTCTATCCGGCCAGGCGGCCTCTTTGTTTTTTGACTGTGTGGGCTCTATGGCTTCCTCGTCAAATTCTGGCAGCAGCTTGCGCTTCGGGTAGCTCTTTGTTTGGTGGCCATTGCCGTATTTGTCTACGGTCTTGAGTACTTTGCTCCGCCTCATTCTGAGTATGTCTTCCGCTATTTTGAGCTTCCGTTTTTCCTTCTTCAGACTTCTTGCAGTGGCGACGAGTCTTTTGTGAAGGTTCTTGTGCTCTGGTGGTGTGTTCGGCGTGAGGTCGTCTGGACTGTTGGTTTCGCCGGGCATGGATTGATTATCCGATTCGTCCTATTCGGACGGTTGCTTGGTTGCATGTTCGTCGTCCACTGGTTTTCCCTGCTCTATTTCTGGGTCGTTAGGAATGCTGTTTTTGTCGAGGCGGGGCTTAGGGCGGCGTTTGCGTCGCCGTTTTGGTTGTTTATCGACGGGATTATCCTTTGCCGCGCCCCATTGTTCCTCGTTATCGCTTCCTTTTGGGGTATCCACCATATATATGTCATGTGTTGGGGTGGTATTCCAGTGCCCTGTAGGCGCTGGTTCTTGATTGTCTCCAGCATCATCGTCCATACCGTCGATGTCTTCGGAGTCGTAGTCTAGCATGTCGGTTAAATCATCGACAGTGGCGACAAAGTGGGTGGTGGGTGGGCTTTGAATTTCTTCATTGTCCGCATCCCAACCATCCTGGCCATAGTCCGGCCAGGGCTCTCCGGATAGCGAGAGATGCTTTAGCGAATTTAGGATGTCGCCAAAGGGTGAGTGCTGAAAGATGTCCGCAGCGGTGAACTCCATGATCGGTGCCCAGTCAGATTCGATTGGCAGGGGCGCAGGGGGTTCGGAGTCCGGCAGGGAGTCCAGCACCTCGGAGTCACGAGCTTTATAAGGGACAAGGTCAGTGTTCGGCTCCATTGCTGTGGAAGTCGCAGCTCCCGAGGCGGTGTCCAGCCACCCGTCCTCGATCTGCGCAATCGGCTCCGGCCTATGGGTCGAAGCGGATTCGTGTGCGGCCTCCAAGGTACTGTCCGGCGGCAGAGTTAGATCATGCCCATCGTGATAGTGCGGCAGGCTCGGCTGCGGCTCGGATCCATCGAAGATCAAGTCTCCGCGGATATCCGCCGTGAAGTTTAGGCTTCCAAATCTGACCTGATGGCCAGGGGCGTAGCTTTCGATCTGCTCCAGATGGCCAAGTGGATTGGCCCGCAGTGCGAAGCCGCCGAATATGAAGATCTGTTCGGGGAGAAAAGTCTCACCCTGGACGGTGTTATTGTTGATTGAAGAAGCCATCAAGCCTATCGGTGACGACACAGAGGAACTCTCAATGAAAGAACCAATGTCGGTGTCAAAACCGGCGGATCTCGGGTAGGGGGTCCTGAACTATGCCTCTAGGCGGATGGTAACAGGAGACAAGGGACACGATGTTTTTACCTAGGTACGGGCCCTCTCGATGGAGGTAAAATCCTACTCCTGCTTGATTGATATTGATGATATGGGTAGTACAAGAGTGGATCTACCACGAGATCAAGGAGGCTAAACCCTAGAATCTAGCCTATGGTATGATTGTTGTAATGGTTGTTCGTCCTACGGACTAAAACCCTCCGGTTTATATAGACATCGGAGAGGGCTAGGGTTACACAGAGTCGGTTACAATGGTAGGAGATCTACATATCCGTATCGCCAAGCTTGCCTTCCACGCCAAGGAAAGTCCCATTCGGACACGGGACGAAGTCTTCAATCTTGTATCTTCATAGTCTTGGAGTCCGGCTGACGATGATAGTCCGGCTGTCCGGACACCCCTAGTCCAGGACTCCCTCAGCTATGTTAGGAGACCAATCTTATCATATGGGCGCCATTGTAGCTCGTAGGTTGCATCAGAATAGGCATAACGGAGATTCCTTTGGAGGAATTTAGGCAACCCGCTTAGCTAATTTTCTTGATGTAGACATTCGTGAGGGTGATATGGAGTTACCCTCTTCTTATTTAGATCTTGATTCTATGTTTTCCCACCAGTTCATTGAGAGGACTGGACCACCTTACCAGTATTGACTAATCTTTAACAAACGGCATGTGGTCCGTGTTGCTCTTCCTGCACCTACCTTCTTTGATTTTCAGGCAAGAGGAAGATATATTATTACCAGAGAGGAGGCAGATGAGTACGAAAGGAGAGTGGAGGCTGCTCGACTCCACGCTATAGCTCAGGCGGCGATAGCCGCTGCATCACACTACGACCCCAGCTTCATCTACGGATATCCGCCAGGCCATCCCTGGCAATAGACCAACTTAGGCCAAAAGCCTAAGCTTGGGGGAGTATGTATTTCTCACCGATATTACATTCATGTTCACACACACTCATTGCTAGATGTCTGTGCTCATACTCTTTCATTGTATTATCCATGCTAGTTTAAATTTCTTTTTCCTGCTTTCTTCTTGTGTGTTTTATAAACTAAAAAAAATAGTTAGTTTCTTTTCCATGCTTGTAGTAGAATTAAAAAGAAAACCCAAAAATATTTCCCGTTCTTCTTTTACTTGTTGGGAGCTTTCCCGTGTAAATAGTTTTTATTTCTTTTTCTTTCTTTGGGGGACGAGAAGACCATATTGAAAATGCTTAGTGGCTCTTTTATGCATGATTGATTATTTATACCTAGAGCCCATATTACTTGTCTTCTCTCTTGAGTTGAATGCTTGCAGATTCCATCTTAGTCCAATGCACGTACACTCTTATTATTATACACACCGCTCAGTCGTGCGAGTGAAAGGCAATAATGATGATATATGATGGACTTATTGAGAAGAGAAAAGCTGGTACGAACTCAACCTCTTTTGCTTTTGTAAATGTGATGATTCATCGTTCCTGATTCAGCTATTATGAAGTAAACATATTTGCAATGATATTTAGAGATTATAGTTGCTTGTACCATGCTTGATTAGCTATGAGTTATAATGGTTTACCTTGCATACCAACATGCTATTAGAATGATTATGATATGGTATGATGGGGTGGTATCCTCCTTTAAATGCATTGAGTGACTCGACTTGGCACATGTTCACGCATGTAGTTGAATCCAATCAACATAGCCTTCATGATATTTATGTTCATGGTGGATTATATCCTACTCATGCTTGTACTTAGTGTGAATTAATTTTAATGCATGTTTACGAATGTTGTCGCGCTCTCAGTTGGTCGCTTCCCAGTCTTTTGCTAGCCTTCACTTGTACTAAGCGGGAATACTACTTGTGCATCCAAACTCCTTAAACCCCAAAGTTATTCCATATGAGTCCACCATACCTTCCTATATGCGGTATTTACCTGCCGTTCCAAGTAAATTTGTATGTGCCAAACTCTAAACCTTCAAATAAACATTTGTTTTTGCATGCTCGAATAGCTCATATGTCAACTAGAGCAGCCCTTATCTTCCGTGTTAGGCGGGTTATTCTCAAGAGGAGTGGACTCCGCTCCTCATTCACGAGAAAATGGCTGGTATTCAGGATGCCCAGTCCCATGCTTTATGCAAACTAAATCAAAATAACTGCAAACAAAACTCCCCATGGGACCCTTGAATGTTGGAGGCACTCGTTGTTTCAAGCAAGCCATGGATTGATGCTTGTGGAGGAAGGGGAGTATAAACTTTACCATTCTGTTTGGGAACCGCCTATAATCTATTTAGCATGGAAGATATCGTCGTCTCCTAGTTGTTATGTTGACAATGAAAGTATGCCGCTCAAAATATAATTTATCTCTATTTCAAAACCGAGCTCTGGCACCTCTACAAATCCCTGCTTCCCTCTGCGAAGGGCCTATCTATTTACTTTTATGTTGAGTCATCACCCTTCTTATTAAAAAGCACCCGCTGGAGAGCACACTGTCGTTTGCATTCATTATGGTTGGTTTATATTGGGTATGACTTGACTAGATCTCTTTTACCATGAATTACAATGTTTAGTCAGTCCTTGATCTTTAAAGGTGCTCTGCATTTATGTTTTGCGGTCTCAGAAAGGGCTAGCAAGATACCATTTTGTTATATCATGTTATGATTATTTTGAGAAAGTGTTGTCACCCGAGTTTTATTATTATGGCTCGCTAGCTGATTATGCTATTAATATGAGTAATTGTGAGACCTACGTGCCATTGTGAGTATGGTTAGTTCGTAATAATTGCTGAGACTTGAATGCTGGCTTTTCATGTTTACAACAACAAGAGCAAATAGAGTTTGTAAAAGTTTTTCTTTTTCTCTTTCAGTTTGTCAACTGAATTGCTTGAGGACAAGCTAGGGTTTAAGCTTGGGGGAGTTGATACGTCTCCGTCGCATCTACTTTTCCAAACACTTTTGCCCTTGTTCTAGACTCTAACTTGTATGATTTGAATGGAACTAACCCGGACTGACTCTGTTTTCAGCAGAACTATCATGCTGTTTTTTGTGCAGAAAATAAAAGTTCTCGGAATGACCTGAAACTCCACGGAATATCTTAGAATAAATAATAAAAAATCCTCGCCAAAGATGAAGACCAGGGGGCCCACACCCTGTTCACGAGGGTGGGGGGCGCGCCCCCTACCTCGTGTGCCCCCTGGTGGCCCCCCGACGCCAACTCCAACTCCATATATTGGCTTTCGGGGAGAAAAAAATCAGAGAGAAGAAATAATCGCGTTTTACGATATGGAGCCGCCGCCAAGCCCTAATCTCTCTCGGGAGGGCTGATCTGGAGTCCGTTCGGGGCTCCAGAGAGGGGGATTCGTCACCATCGTCATCATCAACCATCCTCCATCACCAATTTCATGATGCTCACCTCCGTGCGTGAGTAATTGCATCGTAGGCTTGCTGGACGGTGATGGGTTGGATGAGATTTATCATGTAATGGAGTTAGTTTTGTTAGGGTTTGATCCGTAGTATCCATTATGTTCTGAGATTGATGTTGCTATGACTTTGCTATGCTTAGTGCTTGTCACAAGGGCCCGAGTGCCATGATTTCAGATCTGAACCTATTACGTTTCCATGAATATATGTCTATTCTAGATCCTATCTTGCAAGTCTATAGTCACCTACTATGTGTTATGATCCGGCAACCCCGAAGTGACAATAATCGGGACCACTCCCAGTGAAGACCGTAGTTTGAGGAGTTCATGTATTCACTATGTGCTAATGCTTTGTTCCGGTTCTCTATTAAAAGGAGGCCTTAATATCCCTTAGTTTCCAATAGGACCCCGCTACCATGGGAGGGTAGGACAAAAGATGTCATGCAAGTTCTTTTCCATAAGCACGTATGACTATATTCGGAATACATGCCTACATTACATTGATGAACTGGAGCTAGTTCGGTGTCACCCTATGCTATGACTGCTACATGATGAACCACATCCGGCATAATTATCCATCACTAATCCGGTGCCTACGAGTTTTCCATATACTGGTTCTCGCTTATTTACTTTTCCGTTGCTATTGTTACAATCACTACAAAAATACCAAAAACATTACTTTTGCTGTATTTACTTTGTTACCATTACCACCAATGTCATATTACTTTGCTACTAAACACTTTGCTGCAGATACTAAGTTTCCAGGTGTGGTTGAATTGACAACTCAGCTGCTAATACTTGAGAATACTCTTTGGCTCCCCTTGTGTCGAATCAACAAATTTGGGTTGAATAGTGTACCCTCAAAAACTGTTGCGATCCCCTATACTTGTGGGTTATCAGCGGGACTGCCTGCTCCCTCCTCAACGCGGCCGGCTGTGCTGCTGCGCAGGCCTCACCGCCCCACCGTACTCCCATCGCTGTCCTAGACATCCCTCTACTCACCCACACCCGCTGTTATTCTGCGGCGACGGCAGACGGACCAGTAAACCCTCGTACAGTCGTACTCCCCTCCGCGTGGGAAAAAACTGCCGAGTCTTCCCTGCCTCCGTGCCGTTCCCTTCCTAGGCCTCGCCATCGTTCACCGCCCTGGTGCTCTCGGCGCGGCCTGGTCAACGTGGTCAACGACCGACATGCAACTGAAGTGGACTGTACATGGAGAGGCCGACAGTTGGGTCCACGGCCGCACGCAAGGAAATGCTTCCTTATTACGCGCAAAATAATAATTCCTCCACTTGACATCAGGGACCCACCGAAAGGGCCTCTGTATTTCACGGAAAAAACGTTACCGGCGCTGACAGCTCGGAACCACTAGCTATATCTTCGCACGCAAGGAAGTGCCTCCTTATTACGCACAAAAAATGAATACTCCCCCTATTAGCTGGGACCCAGTATAGTGGCAGGCTGACTTGTGGGCCTACTAAGTTGACGGGGACGGAGGGCTTTGTCAGCTTAGTCAATATGCACGATTCTAGCTCCAGTGACCGTACGATGTCCACCCAACGGCCGTAGTGCTTCTTCAACCTCTGGTCTTCTTTCTCCAGCCGCCCAAACCAGCGCCCGTCGTGCCTCGTGCTCCTGCCTCCCGTGGCCGGCTGCGATGCGGCGGAGGCCTCACCGCTCCCTACTACTCCCACCGCTGGCCAGGCCATCCCTCTACTCACCCGCACCCCCTATTATTCTGTGGCGACGGCAGCCTCACACCGCAGCGAACTAGTGAACCCTCGTACTCCTCTACGCGTGGGCATCCATAGCCGCGTCTTCCCCGGCTCCGCGTCGTCCCCTTCCTAGGCCTCGCCATCGTCCACCGCCCTGGTGCTCTCGGCACGGCGTGGTCAACGTGGTCAAGGAACGGCTTCCATCATACGCGGACTGTATGTGGAGAGGATGACAGCTAGGTCCACGGCCGCAGCAAGGAAGGGCCTCTTTATTACGAGCAAAATAATTATTCCTCCACCTGACAGCGGGGACCCACTGGACGGGCCACCGTATTTCATGAAAAAAATGTTTCCCCTAACTGTTGGGACCCACCAGCTACATCTTCGCACGCAAGGCAGTGCGTCCGGGCAAAACAAATGATTCGCCCCCCTAACTGCTGGGACCCACCAGCTACATCTTCGCAGGCAAGGAAGTGCCTGACAGTCGGGACCCACCTGGTCGAAGCATACGTAGCGTTGTCATTCTGGTCACGAACGTGTATGTACATACTGGTCGTTGTAGAGGCGCGCATGTGTCGTAGTAGAGGCGCGCACGTAGCATGTACATGTATGTACAGCGAAAGAATATACGACCACGTATGTACATACGGGCAGGATCTCGAACGCCTACTCGCACATATGTATGGCCAGGGCTCGTGTACATGGCTCGGTCGGAATGGAGAAACAGCGTCGTCGTCGTGTTCATGGGGAGGCAACTCCATGTGTCGTGTTCATGGGGAGGCAACGGAATGCATCGTGTTCATCGGGAGGCAACGGAACGCGTGGGAGACAACCAGCTTGGACGGAACAGGCGATGGAAACGAGGCCTGGCGTACCGCAGAACGGGGGAAACGGCCTTGTGTTCGAATGGCCACATTCGGAACGGGATCCTGTTCATCGGGAGCGGTCTGGCGTATCGCAAAACGAAGGAAACGGACCTCCTACGGTCGAAAGAGGGGTCCTGTTGATCGGGAGGGGTGTGGCGTACCGCAAAACGGGCGAAACAGACTTGTGTTGGAGCGCTACGGTCGAAACGGGGGTCCTGTTCATTGGGAGGGGTGTGGCGTACCGGAAAACGGGACTCCATGGGATACTGTTCATCTCCATCGTCGACCTCCTCCAGCCTCCACGAGCTACTGTCGACCTCCTGTAGCCTCCACGGGCTCCTGTTCATCCAGCCTCCACCGCGCGCTACTCCACCGGCTACTGTTCAACCACCCCTCCACGGGCACCCCTTCGCCGTCTACTATTCATCCAGCCCTCCACGGGGTCGTCCTGTTCATCCAGAGGCAATGCCATGGGTCCTGCATCCAGCCCCACCGCTCACTGTTCATCCACCCCCCCCCCCCGCAACGCTCACTGTTCATCCAATCGATCGGCTTCAGTTAGCAGCAGTAGCGAAGGAATCGCTCGATCTGGTTCAGTTAACAGCCATCGATCAATCACTCAGGTTCAGTAAGGCGTAACCTGTAGTGCAATCGCTCGGGCTCAGTTAGAGCCCAAAGCCTCACTCGGGTTCAGTTAGAGCCAACGTCTCGCACACACGTGCGTATGTGTACGAGAGAAACACGCATCGCTCGGCCCCCGACCACCCACCGTAACCGGGAACTCGCCGAAATTTTCCTCACCCTTGCTTCTACCACGGTTTTTTCCGTCATGGACGGCCCAAAGAATGTCATGCAGCTGCGTCTCCGGCCCGCCTAGGACGAAAAGACCATTTTCTGTCATGATTGTTTGTGATAGAAGTAGGAGCCCACCACATCTATGATGATACCGGGTTTTGTCACAATTATCGTCATAGAAGTGTCATAAGTATGACACAAAAAAGTTCCGTTCGGCCCAAAATGTCACGGATGTGTCTTTTTTTTGTAGTGATTACTGTCGAGCAATTGATAGAAAAGTGCATAGTTATGAGAATATCTAGGCATGATCATGTATATAGGAATCACGTCCGCGACAAGTAGATCCAAACGATTCTTCATCTAATACTATTACTCCACAAATCGAACGCTATCCAGCATGCATCTAGAGTATTAAGTACTGTCGGTGTCAAAACCGGCGGATCACGGGTAGGGGGTCCCGAACTGTGCGTCTAGGCGGATGGTAACAGGAGACAAGGGAAACGATGTTTTTACCCAGGTTCGGGCCCTCTCGATGGAGGTAAAACCCTACTCCTGCTTGATTGATAATGATGATATGGGTAGTACAAGAGTAGATCTACCTCGAGATCAAGGAGGCTAAACCCTAGAAGCTAGCCTATGGTATATAGACACCGGAGAGGGCTAGGGTTACACAGAGTCGGTTACAATGTTAGGAGATCTACATATCCATATTGCCAAGCTTGCCTTCCACGCCAAGGAAAGTCCCATCCGGGCACGGGACGAAGTCTTCAATCTTGTATCTTCATAGTCTTGGAGTCCGGCCAATGATGATAGTTCGGCTATCCGGACACCCCCTAGTCTAGGACTCCCTCAGTAGCCCCTGAACCAGGCTTCAATGACGACGAGTCCAGCGCGCATATTGTCTTCGGCATTGCAAGGCGGGTTCCTCCTCCGAATAATTTATAGAAGATTTGTGAACACCAGGATAGTGTCCGGCTCTGCAAAATAAATTCCACGTACCACCGTAGAGAGAACAATATACACACAAGTTCAATCTGCTGACGTATTTCGTGGCGTGACGTCACACCACGGCCAAGCCTTTACTCGACTCGTTTTTATTATACCACCTCAGCGCGTTTAGTGAAGCGGTTTCCTTGGCACGTCTTATCGAAGCAGAGATCGTGTCCCCTTATTCCGGGATTCTCATCAATACGGATGTGGGTAACCCAACCGTGCCCGTTGGCCCGCCTCCTCCATTGAAGGCGAGTCCCAAACGGTCACGGGGACGGCTCTTGGTATTCTGCCCCTTTATAATGAGACCAAGGCCCATTCCTTTTCTTCAATCCCAATCGAATCTGCCCCTCGCCTCGAGTTCCAACACCCAAGGTTCCAGATTCGGGCGCTTCGGACCTTTAACAATGTCCGGCTCCGACCCACAGGGCCGGTGGATGCCCTCTTCCGTCACGGAAGAAGACATGCTAAAGCTGAGAGACGCCAGGTACCTAACCTGCGAGATTTTGCATAGGGTTCCCGCCCAAGGGCAAGTCATTCCGACTCCCGAGCCTGGTGAGAGCGTCGTGTTCGTGTCTCACTTCCGTCGGGGTTAGGCTTCTCGATGGACCCCTTCGTGAGGGGGCTCATGTTTTATTTCGGGCTAGAATTCCATGACTTGGCTCTGGAGTCCATCCTCCACATCTCATCGTTCATTGTTATCTGTGAAGCCTTCCTCCGCACTACCCCTCACTTCGGATTGTGGCTCAAGACGTTCAACGTGGAGCCGAAGATGATCGAGGGGCGACAGGCAGAGTGCGGAGGGGCAGTTATAAGTAAGAGGGCCAATGCTCCATGGCCCGGGGACTCCTTTCAAGAGGAGCTCGGCTTGTGGCAACAGGAGTGGTTCTACATCACTTCTCCCAGGGGCACCAGGCAGGTGGCGCCACCCGCCTTTCACTCGGGCCCTCCACAACGGCTGGCGTCATGGGTCAACAAAGGACTTGACTGGGGGCCGTCCAAGGACGTACCAATATTGCAGGGCCGGATTCAAGACCTCCAAGAGAGGGAGATCAATCTAGTTGTAGTAGTGCAGGTTATGCTGATTTGGCGCCTTCTGCCCTGCAAACGTTGCCCTCTCCGCCTGTGGGAATTCAATCCGGAGGTACCACGAGCTCTCCACCACTTCATGGGCGCGACGCCCGTAGAGATGTATAAACTGTTTGTCGGATCACAAGAGATGTGTCCGGTCTTGAACGAGGATGCCGGCCTAAGCTGCAATCGCCCGGATACTCAAGTAAGTAGTCCTGTGTCCGGACATACCGTCCGTTCATTTATCATAGATATGCCTTTTAACCAGCTATCCCTTGAGCAGGAGTGGATAGCGAAAGCAAAACTGATATGGTGTCCGGCCCCCCTCCCTGAGACCACGCCGGATCCCGTGTTGGTCAAGATGCTGGAGGTTGCACCTTCAGAAGAGGGCGAAGGGGGAAACAGGAAAACTACCGACTCCGCTAAAAAGGCTCTCAAGAAAGGGGGGTCGAGAATCCCTCCCTCCCGGGGGAGAAGAGGACCGCTTCCGGAGATCCGGAGGCCAAGGACTCAAAGCGGGGGAAGAAATCTTCATCGGAGGGTCCTGTGCCAGGAGAAGCCCCGGACGCACTATTTCCCCAAGGGAACCAGCCCTCCAGCAAGCCATAAGTAGAAAGGGGAGTTTTCTTATAAGAGACATCCCTGTTTTTATTTCTGAGGATGACCGAAGTTTTTACCTTGTAGTTCGGATCTCAGCCCTTCTCAGCAGAGCTCCTCTTCGGGGGATCTTCGTCCGGAGATGATGGAAAGTGAAACGCCTCCATCTGCCGTGCCATCAGGCGGGGCGGACGATCCTGAGGTGTCGTCGCGGAGGGTTTCCCTGAGTCCGGCGGGGCCGGGAGGTCCGGCACCAACTGGTGTGCGGCCGGAGGAGCTGAAGGATCTGCTCGAGAGGGCGTGTATCTTAGAAGATGATCATACATTAATGAGTACGGTGATTGAAAGGATTTCATCCGCTGAGAGCGGGTTGCATGAGGCCGTCAGAAGTTTACTGACGGGGTTTGAGGTACGTAAAAATGACACTTTTTGACAGTTTTGCACTTTAGAATGCGCCCTGTATAGATAGTAGCCCCTGAGACTCAGTATGTTGTCGAAAATGATAGCGTGCCGAGGATCATAATCTCAGTTGTAAAGTGTCGCCCCTACCATACAGGTGGCGGGGCGTTCGGTGGCCAGCCGGACTGATAGAGTTGCCGAACTGAAGCGGCAACTGGATGTTGCGGATGCGGACATCACGCTGGTCAATAAGCGACTTGATGAGTCACAAGGTATGTGGCTTTTCCACGAACACCTGGTAAGGGAGCTTGACGCCCATGCCTTACTACATGTATGCTTAATGCAGATGGTGCCGCTGCTATGGAGGGCCTTTGGGCAGAGCTTGCCCGAGCCAAGGAGCAAGCCAGAAAAAGTAATGCGGCCGCCTTGAAGGCGGCCGAAGAGCTAAAAGCCGAACAGGCTGCTCACTGCCGAAGCAGGGAGGAAATGGCCGAAATGGCCGTAAAGCTGAAGGATGCTACCGACCGCTATGAGTTTCTTGAAAGAGAACGCCGAGCGGAGCAAGAGGACCTGAAGAAGGCCACCGCCGAAGCCAAGGATGCCCGCTCCGCGATGAGAGCTATAAAAGAGGAGCTACGTCGGGCCGGCGATATTGCGGCTGGAAAGCCCTTTCTGCTGCATAGGAAGTTCACGGAACCGAAATATGATCAGTTGGGCCAGTTGTGGGGTGCAGAGGATGTCTATCTGAATTTGGCAGTGAGTGCCGCAGACGCGGTTGCACACTTCCGAGGCCAGAAGGATCACGGAATGGAAGAGCTTTTTTGGTCGCAGTTCCATAGTCCGGAGCGTCCACTTCCGTTAACCGATCAGTTGGCTGAGTGGGCTGAGCTGAACCGGTTATCCGGACTTGCCATGAAGGATGTCGTGGCTCATCTGTGGCCGGAAAGGCCCGAGCCGAAGAGTTATTTTGGCTTAGCACAGCAGTTCCTTGATGCGGTGCCGCATATCAAGGCAATGAAGCGGTCGGCATACATAGAGGGTGCACGGATGGCCCTCTCCCGTGTCAAGACATACTGGGCAGAGATGGAGGCCACCGATGTTGCATCCTGGGATTCGGACAGAAGCCCAAATCCCGCCAAGCACTATTTTGAGGAAGTCCTGCAGGGCGCTCGTTTAATAGAGTCGCGGTGCTCGAAAAACGTTATGTTCAAATGACATGTATGATTTGTGAAACCATGTTTCAAATATACAATATATGGGCTTTTTGTACTTGTGCGTTCAAGTGTTGAAATTCCTCCTGTGCGGCTGTTAACGTATATGTGTATATAACCTGAAAGGTGGCAGTCTTCGGCTTCAGCCCCCACGCACATAGTGCGGGGGTGTTTGCAAAAAATAGTGCTGTTTCACACTTAATCCAACGTCTTGGTCCTGTGAAGGAGGTGATAGCGTAGCAAACTAGGCAACCGGACTGTAATGCTTTATCACTTTCACTTAGCCATAGGAGTTCAATGGTGGGGCTACTATATAGCCCCTAGGGGCACTGTGCTCTCTGAATTTCGGGGCGCATATGTGCCTGACCGGGAAACGGTCCTTCATTAAAGTGGAGGAATTCTAAACATTCCGGTGGTCGATCGAGTGGTTGACCAGTCTCTCGCTATATCACGACAGTCAGTTTTTGGCTTTCTCTACTGAGGTGCTCACCTGGACGAGCCGGGGCACAATCGCAGTAGTTCTCCTGGTGCCGCGTTAGCCGATAGAGCGGAACATAAGGCAGCAAAACACAGGAGCCGGGCAAACCCAACATTTGACCAAAGACATGATTCGGAGCTGATGCATATAAGGCCTAACTCGAGACGCCGAACACTCCCTAAGGTATTCGGTCTTTATGAAAACGGGCAGAACTATGCCCTAAGCCCCTTGTGTCTAGGTACGCGCAAAATTTCTGACGCGGCCGATGACAAAATGTCAGCTTCCTCCTCGGTTATAGTGAGGAACCGGGGGGTGTGTATCAACAAGAGACAGTAAGAAAGGTTTACGCAGGGTCTTAATCTGAAAAGAATCCTTGTAACGGGTCCCTACTACACGTCTGCGCCTGTGTCTCTGTTGTGCCGTATCCTGGACGGGCGTAGCACGGTGTTCATCTGTAAAAGAGAAGAACTTAGTGTGAAAAAGTATCGTGCGAAAAATGTATGAACAGAGTATAATTCAAAAAACAAATGAGATTGAGCTTTATTGTCTCTTATGGTATGTGCGTGCAGCCCCTTGTAATGGGGTACGCGTCTGGTGAGCCCCTTGTTTATTTGCGCCGGACTCGCCTAACCATGTCCGGGGTCGGGATGACCTGTTTGGGGGCTTTGATCGGTAAAAGCTGGATCAATGTGTGGCTGTTAAGGCAGTCTCACTTTCTTCCTTATTCGAGGAACACTCGAGGCTTCCCTTTAATGAGATTATGCCGCGTGGACCGGGCATTTTAAGTGTGAGGGATGCATAATGCTGTATTGCGTTAAAGCGGGCGAAGGCCTCACATCCCAATAGTGCTTGATAGCTACTTTTAAATGGGGCGATGTGGAAGACTAGCTTTTCGCGACGATAGTTGTCGGCTGGGCCGAACACAACTTCTAGTGGTAGAGAGCCCGTACAATGGGCATATAGGCCTGGCATTGCTCCTTTAAAGGAAGTGTTGCTATGGCGTATTTTGGTTGGGTCTATCCCCATTCTGTGGATTGTGTCCTGATATAGCAGGTTTAGATCACTACCGCCGTCCATTAGGACTTGTGTAAATTACAGTCCGTCGATTATAGGATCTAATATCAGTGCAGTCCATCCTGCGTTCTGGATACTTCCGGAGTAGTCCTGATGGTCAAAGGAGATTGGTTTTGACATCCAGTGTCGGGACTCCGCTGGGGTGGACCGTGCGGCGCGCATTTTGGTGGGCGCCGCTCTATTTTTCCTTGTTATCACTTGAAGTGAATTCACTGTTTTGACTTCTTGTGGGAAATTCTTTTGTTTTCCGGCGCTCTGCTTGTGGGGTTCGTCATCGTCCTCACTTGGTGTGCCGAGCCCCTTGTGTTCGGCGTTGAGTCGGCCGGACTGCTTGAAGACCCAACAATCTCTGTGGGTATGGTTTGCAGGCTTCCTGGGGGTACTGTGGATTTGACATATCCTGTCCAAGATTTTGTTTAGGTTGGATAGCTCGTCACTGTTGTCCTTAAGAGGCAGTGTTTTGTTGTTCGGCCGAGAGCTTTTGAACCTGGCGTTGACTGCCGTGCTCTTTGGGCCATTTTCCTTAGTCCGGCACTGGTCTTTTCTGCGTCGTGGTTTCCCATTTCCATCCCTGACCTCAGATGTACTCGGGTCGCTGGTGCTGCATCTTGCCAGCCACCTATCTTCTCCCATGCAAAAGCGGGTAATGAGGCTTGTTAGTGCGGCCATTGTCCTTGGCTTTTCCTGGACGAGGTGTCTGGCGAGCCATTCGCCTCGGACGTTATGTTTGAAGGCTGCTAAGGCTTCGGCGTCTGGACAGTCGACTATTTGGTTCTTTTTGGTGAGGAACCTGTTCCATAATTTGCGTCTGACTCTCCGGGCTGTTGAGTTATGTGACTTAAATCGTCTGCATGCGGAGGGCGGACATAAGTCCCCTGAAAATTTGCCCGAAACGTATCCTCAAGCTCTTCCCAACTTCCAATGTTATTTTCTGGGAGGCTTTTGAGCCAATGCCAGGCTGGCCCTTTGAGCTTGAGGGGTAAGTATTTTATGGCATGGAGGTCGTCTCCTCTAGCCATATGTATGTGTAGGATGTAATCCTTAATCCAGACTCCAGGGTCTGTTGTTCCGTCGTATGCCTCTATGTTTACGGGTTTGAATCCCGCTGGAAATTCATGATCCAGTACCTCATCGGTGAAACATAGGGGGCATGCGGCGCCCCTGTATTTAGGTGTACCGTTATTTTCGAATGCTCGACGTGTTGTGTTGCTCCCTGGAGCCTTCTTTCTTGGCCCATAGATGGACCTGACCGGGCCATCCTTTTTGCGAGGATCCTTATGTGGATCATGTGCCGGCTTGTGTGCGGTGCCGCTTGCCGCTCTTTGCTTGTCATGTGGTTGTCTATCCGACCGTGTGGCCTCTTTGTTTTTTGACTGTGGGGGCTCTACGGCCACCTCGTCAAATTCGGGCAACAACTTGCGCTTCGGGTAGCTCTTTGCTTGGTGACTATCGCCGTATTTGTCTTCGGTCTTGAGTACTTTGCTCCATCTCATTCTGAGTACGTCTTCCGCTGTTTTGAGCTTCCGCTTCTGCTTCTTCAAACTTCTTGCAGTGGCGACGAGCCTTTTGTGGATGTTCTGATGCTCCGGTGATGTGTCCGGCGTGAGATCATCTGGACTGTTGTTTTTGCCGGGGATGGGTTGCTCGTCCAATTCATCCTGTTCGGACGGTTGCTTGGTGGCATGTTCGTCGTCCACTGGTTCGCCCTGCTCTATGGCTGGGTCTGTATGGGTGCTGTTCTTATCGAGGCGAGACTTGGGGCGGCGCTTGCGTCGCCGTTTTGGCTATTTTTCTGGGGAATTATCCTTCACCACGTCCCGTTGTTCCTCGTTATCGCTTCCTTTTGGTGTATCCACCATGTATACATCGTGAGTTGAGGTGGCTTTCCAGTGCCCTATGGGCGCTGGTTCTTGGTCGTCTCCGGCATCGTCGTCCATACCGTCGATATCTTCGGAGTTGAAGTCTAGCATGTCGGTTAAGTCGTCGACAGTGTCTATGAAGTGGGTGGTGGGTGGGTTTTTAATTTCTTCGTCGTCCGCATCCCAACCGTCCTGGCCATAATCCGGCCAGGGCTCTCCTGATAACGAGAGATACTTTAGCGAACTCAGGATGTCGCCAAAAGGCGAGTGCTGAAAGATGTCCGCAGCGGTGAACTCCATGATCAGCGTCCAATCGGATTCGATTGGTAGGGGCGCGGGAGGTTCAGTGTCCGGCGAGGAATCCGGCACCTTGGAGTCACGAGCTTCACAAGGGACAGGGTCGGTATTCGGCTCCATCGCCGTAGAGGTGGTGTTGCCCGAGGCGGTGTCTAGCCACCCATCCTCGATCGGTGCAGTCGGCTACGAGTGAAGGGTCGGAGCGGACTCTTGTGCGGCCTCCAGGGCACTGTCCGGCTGCAGAGCTAAATCATGCCCGTCATGACAGTGCGGCGCGCTCGGCTGTGGCTCGAATCCGTCGAAGATCAAGTCTCCGCAGATGTCGGCCGTATAGTTCAAACTTCCAAATCTGACCTGATGGCCAGGGGCGTAGCTTTCGATCTGCTCTAGATGGCCAAGTGAATTGGCTCGCAGTGCAAAGCCGCCGAATACGAAGATCTGTCTGGGGAGAAAAGTTTCACCCTGGACCGCGTCGTTGTTGATGATCGAAGGAGCCATCGGGCCTATGAGTGACAACACAGAGGAACTCTCAATGAAAGCACCAATGTCGGTGTCAAAACCGGCGGATCTCGGGTAGGGGGTCCCGAACTGTGCGTCTAGGCAGATGGTAACAGGAGACAAGGGACACGATGTTTTTACCCAGGTTCGGGCCCTCTCGATGGAGGTAAAACCCTACTCCTGCTTGATTGATATTAATGATATGGGTAGTACAAGAGTAGATCTACCACGAGATCAGGGAGGCTAAACCCTAGAAGCTAGCCTATGGTATGATTGTTGTGTGTCCTACGGACTAAAACCCTCCGGTTTATATAGACACCGGAGAGGGCTAGGGTTGCACAGAGTCGGTTACAATGTTAGGAGATCTACATATCCGTATTGCCAAGCTTGCCTTCCACGCCAAGGAATGTCCCATCCGGACACGGGACGAAGTCTTCAATCTTGTATCTTCATAGTGTTGGAGTCCGGCCAATGATGATAGTTCGGCTATCCGGACACCCCCTAGTCCAGGACTCCCTTAAGTACATAAGAACAGAGTAACGCATTAGGCAAGATGACATGATGGAGAGGGATAACCTCAAGAAATATGATATAAACCCCATCTTTTATCCTCGATGGCAACAATACAATACGTGCCTTTCTGCCCCTGCTGTCACTGGGAAAGGACACCGCAAGATTGAACCCAAAGCTAAGCACTTCTCCCATTGCAAGAAAGATCAATCTAGTAGGCCAAACCAAACTGATAATTTGAAGAGACTTGCAAAGATAACAAATCATACATAAAAGAATTCAGAGGAGATTCAAATATTGTTCATAGATAATCTTGATCATAAACCCACAATTCATCGGATCTCGACAAACACACCGCAAAAAGAATTACATCGAATAGATCTCCAAGAAGATCAAGGAGAACTTTTTATTGAGATCCAAAGAGAGAAAATAAGCCATCTAGCTAATAACTATGGACCCGAAGGTCTGAGGTAAACTACTCACCCATCATCGGAGAGGCTATGGTGTTGATGTTGAAGCCCTCCATGATCGATTCCCCCTTCGGTGGAGCACCGGAAAAGGCCCCCAAGATGGGATCTCATGGGTATAGAAGGTTGCGGTGGTGGAAATAGGGTTTGATGGTGCCACGAGGGGCCCACGAGGGTAGGGGGCGCGCCTACCCCCCTGGCCACGCCTCCCGGCGCTTCCTTGACGTTCACTCCAAGTCTCCTGGATTGCGTTTGTTCCATAATCGACTCTCCCGAAGGTTTCATTCCGTTTGGACTTCGTTTGATATTCCTTTTCTGCGAAACACAGAGATAGGCAAAAAAACAGCAATTTGGACTGGGCCTCCGGTTAATAGCTTAGTCCCAAAAATAGTATAAAAGTGTATAATAAAGCCCATTAAACATCCAAAACAGATAATATAATAGCATGGAACAATCAAAAATTATAGATACGTTGGAGACGTATCAAGCATCCCTAAGCTTAATTCCTGCTCGTCCTCGAGTAGGTAAATGATAAAAACAGAATTTTTTATGTGGAATGCTACCTAGCATAATTCTCATTATAATTTTATTTATTGTGGCATGAATGTTCAGATCTGAAAGATTCCAGACAAAAGTTTAATATTGACATAAGAATAATAATACTTCAAGCGTACTAACAAAGTAATCATGTCTTCTCAAAATAACATGGCCAAAGAAAGTTATCCCTACAAAATCATATAGTCTGGCTATGCTCTATCTTCATCACACAAGATATTTAAATCATGCACAACCTCGGTTTTAGCCAAGCAATTGTTTCATACTTTAGTATTCTCAAACTTTTTCAATCTTCACCCAATACATGAGCGTGAGCCATGGACATAGGACTATAGGTGGAATAGGATGGTGGTTGTGGAGAAGACAAAAAAAGGAGAAGATATTCTCACATCAACTAGGCGTATCAACGGGCTATGGAGATGCCAATTAATAGATATCAATGTGAGTGAGTAGGGATTGCCATGCAATGGATGCACTAGAGCTATATGTGTATGAAAGCTCATGAAAAGAAAGTAAGTGGGTGTGCATGCAACTTGCTTGCTCACGAAGACCTAGGGCAATTTGAGGAAGCCCATCATTGGAACATACAAGCCAAGTTCTATAATGAACAATTCCCACTAGCATATGAAGGTGACAACATAGGAGACTCTCTATCATGAAGATCATGGTGTTACTTTGAAGCACAAGTGTGGTAAAAGGATAGAAACATTGCCCCTTCTCTCTTTTTCTCTCATTTTTTGGTGGGCTTCTTTGGCCACTTTTTTTATTTGGGCTTCTTTGGCCTCTATTATTTTTCATAAAGTCCGGAGACTCGTCCCAACTTGTGAGGGAATCATTGCTTCTATCATCCTTTCTTCACATGGGACAATGCTCTAATAATGAAGATCATCACACTTTTATATACTTACAACTCCAGAATCTTAGAACAAAATATGACTCTATGTGGATGCCTCCGGCGGTGTACCAGGATAATGAATCAAGAGTGACATGTATGAAAGAATTATGAATGGTGGCTTTGCCACAAATACGGTGTCAACTACATGATCATGCAAAGCAATATGACAATGGTGGAGCGTGTCATAATAAACGTAATGGTGGAAAGTTGCATGGAAATATATCTTAGAATGGCTATGGAAATTTCATAATAGGTATGGTGGCTCTTTTGAGGAAGGTAGATGGTGGGTGTATGATACCGGCAAAAGTTGTGCGGCACAAGAGAGGCTAGCAATGGTGGAAGGGTGGGAGTGCGTATAATCCATGGACTCAACATTAGTCATGAAGAACTCACATACTTATTGCAAAAATCTACAAGTTATCAAAACAAAGTACTACACGCATGCTCCTAGGGGAAGGGTTGGTAGGAGTTAACCATCGCGCGGTCTCGACCTCCACACATAAGGAAGACAATAAATAAATAAATCATGCTCCAACTTCATCACATAACGGTTCACCATACGTGCATGCTATGGGAATCACAAACTTTTAACACAAGTATTCCTCAAATTCACAACTACTCAATTAGCATGACCCTAATATTACCATCCTCATATCTCAAAACAATCATTAAGTATCAAACTCCTCATAGTATTCAATGCACTTTATATGATAGTTTTTATTATACCTATCTTGGATGCTCAACAAATTAGGACTAAAAGTTTAACCAAAACAATTACCATGCTGTTCTAAAGGACTGTCAAAATAATATAAGTGAAGCATGAGAGATCAATAATTTCTATAAAATAAAACCACCGTCATGCTCTAAAATGATATAAGTGAAGTACTAGAGCAAAAATATCTAGGTCAAAAGATATAAGTGAAGCACATATAAGGATGGCAATTTTATCCATGGACATGGATACCCATGGATATCCGACCCGATTGGATAGGGTTTGGATATGCTTTTGTGTCCATGGGCGGCGCCCAAACCCGACCCGATTGCTCGTGGGTAGGCCATGGATATAATCTTGTATCCATGGATATATCCAAACCTGACCCGATAGTATGACTTATTGGGCAAAAATCTGCTATCCCTACTCCACAGTCACATGTCCCGCTGCAATTTTACACTTTATTATCTAAAACATGCAAAAGAAAAAATTGCACAATCCCCGTCGTAACTTTTAATAGTTGACATTCAATCCCATACATAACATACTCCAACACCCCTTCTCTTATTTTTATCTCCTTGTTAAATGAATCGTCATTCTCATCTATTAGAAAAAAAATTCTAAATGATATTTCGTTATTCGTGGGTGTTGATTTACCATAAGTTGATGTTTACCGTAAGTGAGGCCTAGCCTGCCACGAGGTGAAGATTGGAAGAGCTTATGTTAACATTGTATTATGTCTTATTTATATGTCTCGAGAGGACCCAATGGATATCCAGTGGGTATGGATATCCGACGGCTTTGGACATGGACACAATTTTTCACCCATGGATATTTTCATGGTTGGGCAAAGACTATCTTCATGGATATGGATATGGATATGGATTAGATATTGTTCAACCCGGTCCAAACCCGACACATCGCCATCCTTAAGCACATAGAGTATTCTAATAAATTCCGATTCATGTGTGTCTCTCCCAAAAGGTGTGTATAGCAAGCATGATTGTGGTAAACTAAAAAGCAAAGACACAAATCATACAAGACGCTCCAAGCAAAACACATATCATGTGGTGAATAAAAATATAGCATCAAGTAAAGTTACCGATGGATGAAGACGGAAGAGGGGATGCCTTCCGGGGCATCCCCAAGCTTAGGATTTTGGTTGTCCTTGAATTTTACCTTGGGGTGCCTTGGGCATCCCCAAGCTTAGGCTCTTGCCACTCCTTATTCCATAATCCATCAAATCTTTACCCAAAAACTTGAAAACTTCACAACACAAAACTCAACAGAAAATCTCAAGAGCTCCGTTAGCGAAATAAAACAAACCACCACTTTAAGGTACTGTAATGAACTCATTATTTATTTATATTGGGGTAAAACCTACTGTATTAAAACTTCTCTATGGTTCATACCCCCCGATACTAGCCATAGATTCATCAAAATAAGCAAACAACACACGAAAAACAGAATCTGTCAAAAACGGAACAGTCTGTAGAAATCTGTAACTTTAGAATACTTATGGAACCCCAAAAATACTACCAAAATAGGAAGTCCTAGATAATTTGTTTATTAATCTTATGCAAAAAGAGTCAACTGAAAATCACGTTTCTGTGACTTATGAAATTTATTCTCGTGCGCTCAAAAGTTTCTGTTTTTCAGCAAGATCAAATTAACTATCACCCAAGAAGATCCTATAGGTTTTACTTGGCACAAACACTAATTAAAACATGAAACCACATATAACCAGAGGCTAGATGAATTATTTATTACTAAACAGGAAAAAAAGCAAAGAACAAAAATAAAATTGGGTTGCCTCCCAACAAGCGCTATCGTCTAACGCCCCTAGCTAGGCATGATGGTTTCAATGATGCTCACATAAAAGATAAGAATTGAAACATAAAGAGAGAATCATGAAGAATAGGACTAGCACATTTAAGTCTCACCCACTTCCTATGCATAGGGATTTTGTGACCAAACAACTTATGGGAACAATATTCAACTAGCATAGGAAGGCAAAACAAACATAACTTTAAAACTTTAAGCACATAGAGGAAACTTGATATTATTGAAATTCATACAAGCATATATTCCTCCCTCATAATAATTTTCAGTAGCATGATGAATGAATTCAACAATATAACCATCACATAAAGCATTCTTTTCATGATCTACAAGCATACAAAATTTACTACTCTCCACATAAGCAAAATTCTTCTCATGAATAGTAGTGGGAGCAAACTCAACAAAATAATTATCATGTGAGGCATAGTCCAATTGAAAACTAAAACCATGATGACAAGTTTCATATTTATCATTATTCTTAATAGCATACAAGTCATCACAATAATCATCATAGATAGTGATATGTCCATTTTGCATCATGCTTTTATATCGATATTTACTGCATTATGGGATGTTCTTACACGTTATGTCACAATACTTATGCCTATTCTCTCTTATTTTACAAGGTTTACATGAAGAGGGAGAATGCCGACAGCTGCGATTTTGGGCTGGAAAAGGAGCAAATATTTGAGACCTATTCTGCACAACTCGAAAAGTCCTGAAACTCCACGAAAGTCATTTTTGCATTTAATAAAAAAATATTGAGCAGAAGAAATACCAGAGGGGGGCCACCCACCGTCCACGAGGGTGGGGGGCGCGCCCTACCCCCCTTGGCGCGCCCCCCTGCCTTGTTGGCCCCCTGGAAGCCCTCCGGTGACCATCTTCTGCTATAGGAAGTCTTTTACCCTTGAAAAAATCATAAGCAAGCTTTCGGGACGAAACTCCGCCGCCACGAGGCGGAACCTTGGCGGAACCAATCAAGGGCTCCGACTGAGCTGTTCTGCCGGGAAACTTCCCTCCGGGAGGGGGAAATCATCACCATCATCATCACCATCGATCCTCTCATCAGGAGGGGGTCAATCTCCAACAACATCTTCACTAGCACCATCTCCTCTCAAACCCTAGTTCATCTCTTGTATCCAATCTTTGCTTAAAACCTCAGATTGGTACCTGTGGATTGCTAGTAGTGTTGATTACTCCTTGTAGTTGATGCTAGTTGGTTTATTCGGTGGAAGATCATATGTTCAGATCCTTAATGCATATTAATACCCCTCTGATTATGAACATGAATATGATTTGTGAGTAGTCATATTTGTTCCTGAGGACATGGGAGAAGTCTTGCTATAAGTAGTCATGTGAATTTGGTATTCGTTCGATATTTTGATTAGATGTATGTTGTCTCTCCTCTAGTGGTGTTATGTGAACATCGACTACATGGCACGTCACCATGATTTGGGCCTAGAGGAAGGCATTGGGAGTAATAAGTAGATGATGGGTTGCTAGAGTGACAGAAGCTTAAACCCTAGTTTATGCGTTGCTTCGTAAGGGGCTGATTTGGATCCATATGTTTCATGCTATGGTTAGGTTTACCTTAATACTTCTTTTGTAGTTGCGGATGCTTGCAATAGGGGTTAATCATAAGTGGGATGCTTGTCCAAGAAAGGGCAGTACCCAAGCACTGGTCCACCCACATATCAAATTATCAAAGTAACGAACGCGAATCATATGAGCGTGATGAAAACTAGCTTGACGATAATTCCCATGTGTCCTTGGGAGCACTTTTCTCTATATAAGAATTTGTCCAGGCTTGTCCTTTGCTGCAAAAAGGATTGGGCCATCTTGCTGCACCTTATTTACTTCCATTGCTTGTTACCCGTTACAAATTACCTTATCACAAGACTATCTGTTACCACTAATTTCAGTGCTTGCAGAGAATACCTTACTGAAAACCGCTTGTCATTTCCTTCTGCTCCTCGTTGGGTTTGACACTCTTACTTATCGAAAGGACTACGATAGATCCCCTACACTTGTGGGTCATTCAGACTCTTTTCTAGCACCATTGCCGGGGAGTGAAGCGCCTTTGGTAAGTGGAACTTGGTAAGGAAACATTTATATAGTGTGCTGAAATTTACTGTCACTTGTTACTATGGAACATAATCCTTTGAGGGGCTTGTTTGTGGTATCTTCGCCCTGACCCATAGAGCAAAGAGTTGCTCCTCAACCTACTGAACCTACTGAAAATGTTTACTTTGAAATTCCTTCGGGTATGATAGAGAAACTACTAACTAATCCCTTTACAGGAGATGGTACATTGCATCCCGATTTACACCTAATCTATGTGGATGAAGTTTGTGGATTATTTAAGCTTGCAGGTATGCCCGATGATGTTGTCAAGAAGAAGGTCTTCCCTTTATCTTTGAAGGGAGAGGCATTGACATCGTATATGCTATGTGATGATATGGGATCATGGAACTACAACCGATTGAAATTGGAATTTCATCAGAAGTTTTATCCTATGCATCTTCTTCATCGTGATCGTAATTATATATATAATTTTTGGCCTCGCGAAGGAGAAAGCATCGCTCAAGCTTGGGGGAGGCTTAAGTCAATGTTATATTCATGCCCCAATCATGAGCTCTCAAGAGAAATGATTATTAAAAATTTATGCTCCGCTTTCTCTCAACAATCGCTCCATGCTCGATACTTCTTGTACTGGTTCCTTTTGATGAATACTATTGAATTCAGATGGGATTTATTGGAAAGAATTAAACGCAACTCTGAAGATTGGGATCTCGACGAAGTAAGGAGTCAGGTATGACACCTAAGTTTGATTGTGTTAAATCTTTTATGGATATCGATGCTTTCCATGAATTTAGCAATAAATATGGACTTGACTCTGAAATAGTTGCTTCTTTGTGACACCCCAAAAATTTTAACCTTGTTTTCTTAGTTAAAATTTTACCATAAAACTTAAACTTTTGTTTTCTGGACTTTCTTTTGATTTCAGAAACATTCTTCCCTTTATTTTTATGGAGTTTTTACCTCAAGTGAGGAACTTACCAATTGTATTGGACTCTTTTACCCTCTCAAATAAAACAATTCTTTTATCAGTAGGATTATTGATATAATTATTTTTCCCCTGAACTTTATTTCTCTAAATTGGTTTTTCATAAGTTTAGGGTCCCATTTGCACCGCAACCCTTTTATAAATTCATTCAAAAATCCCACCAAAATTTAGAGATGTCATGTGATGTTTCTAAAACACTTTTATGCAAAAATTAATTTCATTCATTAAGTATTTTGAGTTCTACACCTAATTTTCAAATCTGGTCCAGTGGGCAGTTTTGCATTACAACCCATTTAAATATTTATTTAGAGCATCCACCAAAATTACGGGATGTCAGTGGTAGCATGCATTTCAACTTTATGCAAAAACCTAGTGATGTTCTTTGGAATATTTGAATGAATCATCCTCTTTTCCATTCTAGTCCAACTTGAGGTTTTGTACAGCAACCACATTTTTAGTTGCTCCTTTATCCAGGATTCCTTTTCCTACTTGTAGTCCTCCCTGCTAAACCCCTAGGTCTAGGAGCATGCACCCATTGGATCATTTTTGGTTCATGTAGCAATGCCATTTACTTCGTGTCCAGAATTGTGGTTTTGCAAAACTTGCACTAGCAAGTTTGTGCTTTGGACAAACTAACCTCACCACCCTCTTTTTCATCCAAACAGACCCTACTCTGGAAGTTTTGGCCACTCCAAGAAATGCCTAGGTGCCTGTGGCATTTTGTCAAACACCTTGAGAGCATGGAAAGATTTGGCATGAGTTTTTGTTTGCATTGTGAACTTGGTCTCCAGACCAAACCACCTTGTCCCTTGATCTCACCTCTATCACTAACCTAGTCCTGTTGCTTGCTAACTTCACCCGAGACCTTTAGCATGCCCCGGCATTTTGTCGAGCACGTTCCGTGCATGCTCCGGGCACGAGCAGAGCACGCGTATTGCACGTGCCGCGCCCGAGCCGACGCGTCGCGCCCCTGGTTTTGCCCGCTCTACAGAGCCACGCCACTCACTTCCCTTCTCACCGCATCACGCCAAGCAGCCCTGGTGCCCTACAGCACCACCGTCAGAGCCCCTTGGTGGCACGCCGGCGTCCGCAGCGCGCCCCTGCCTCGGTTGGTGCCGCCCAAGCCACCAGCGCTCGCCAGCTGCCCCCTGGAGCGGTTCAAGCTCATCCGCAACCTCGTCCTCTAACACACGTCCCCGCCACGTCGCCCTAGCTACAGAATGGCGGTCGCCGGCGACCTTATCCCCGGCCACCGCGGAACCGACCCCGAGAGCCTATTTAAGGAGCCCCAAGCTCATCCCCGCACGCAGGCAGTCTCAAGCCATCTCCCTAGGACCCCCATTAGCAGCCAATCAACCCGGGGAGGTCTCCTTCTACATCTTCGGCAACCGCAGCCGCCGCCACTGCCCCGGCCATTCCGGCGCCACCAGGGCCTCCCCCTCTCCACTCTCATCACCAGGAGTTTCCCCTCCCTCTCGTGAGTCCATTCCCCCACTCAATCTTGATCGGGACTCACTGCGGGCGAAAACTCACTTTGCCCGACGGCCACCGTCCGCTGTGGAGCACGCCGCCGGCAGCTCCGTCCATCCCAGAGACCAAAACGACCACCGGAGTGACTGCCTCGGCCCCCTGAGCCCGCGGGTGACCTCTGTTTCTCGAACGGAGCCGCCGTTCGCCGGCGAGCCTCGCCGGAGTCCCGCCCCCGCTCGGGCAGAGAAAGAGAAGGGGAGGGAAGACCGGTCAAACCTGACCAATGGGCCAGGCGGGCCCACTGTCAGTGACTCCCCACACAGTCCACACTGGATTAGTGGAAACATATTTTCCAGAATACATCTTCGACGTGGTCAGTTCGAATCGTTTTCTTTTTTCTGTTGTATTGTAAATAACAGATTTTGACCAAAACTTTGACTGAGCTTAACTTTTTAAATACAACTCCAAATGAGTTGATTCTTTTTCCTACGTCTCTCAAATATTGTCTGGTTTATTTTAAGATTTGAATTTTTTTCAAACAACTTTTTGTGCTGTGTGTTAATTCAAATTTATTTAAAATAGGATTTTGGAGAGAGGGGAGAAAACTTTCAAAAGTTTTAGGATGCACCCTGCCCCTCCACAACTTGAAGGCAAGCATCCCGAACCCTGGCATAATATTTTTGATGTGTTGGTTGACACGATTATAACACCACCTTATTTCGGAAAACCCGTTATTTTATGTGGTGATACGATCCTTTGCATGAATGCATATTAGTGATTTCCTTGCTGTTGGAAATGAATATACTTGTGATGGTAATCATCCTCATGTTCCTTGCATGCATGCCGGAAAGGAATCCGGGAAAGCCTCTGCCTTGGGTAGGCGTGAGCTTGTCGCCGGTCTCCATCGGGATGGTTATGTCCGGTATGGCATAGTAAGGTATAATGAGCGGTGATTCTGTTGGTTGAAATATTTTTGTTATACATGTCGTGCAGGGAATTTATAAACTTCCTGAGTCGACCATAGATCGAGTCTTGTTTCAGTAACCCCCATACTTGTCTTGTACTTCCACTTGTCCCTACCGCAGGTAGGGTACGGTTCAGTAAGTCGTCAACCCCTTTCTAGCACACACCGTACAGAGAGGCCATGGTGGAAGATATCGGTTGTAGTCGGTAGGCAGGCCACCTGGTCCGGGGGCATGGGTGTTTCCGGTTGGGACCGAGAGGAGAGGCCACCCCTTAGAGCGCGCGATATAAATTTGATCCCATGCTACGCGAGGTTGTAGCCTCCCCACTTAGAGTTTTGCTTGACAGGTGTCGTGGGTGATTCTAGACACCGGAGAGTTAAGCTAGTGTGTGCAAGTCAGGTGTGTTTTCAATTAAAAGACCGTAGACGGAATTAGTCTTGATGGACTAAAGGAATCCGTTACTCGTGGGTAAAGAGTACACCCTCTGCAGAGATTAAATTTATTCGAATAGCCGTGTCCATGGTTAAGGACTATAGTCTGGGATGGGTCTAGTGTCGGTCTTAGTGTCGGTCTTCGGAGGAGAAATTGTTAAACCAGAACTGGGATTGTGACTTGTGACTTGTGATGATTATGATTATTATTATTATGGACTGACCCATTATATCATTGAGTATCCCGGGGACGGTTCTACCTCCTGGATATTCATTGTGATTATTTACTTTATAAGCCCTTTATGTGGTGTCGCTGAGACGCCCGACTGTGGCATTGTTTGTTATTTGTTTACATTATAAGCCCTTTATGTGGTGTCGCTGAGACGCCCGACTGTGGCATTGCTTGTTATTTATTTACCTTATAAGCCCTTTATGTGGTGTCGCTGAGACGCCCGACTGTGGCATTGCTGGTTATTTATTTACCTTATAAGCCCTTTATGTGGTGTCGCTGAGACGCCTGACTGTGGCATTGCTTGTTATTTATTTACCTTATAAGCCCTTTATCTGGTGTCGCTGAGACGCCCGACTGTGGCATTGCTTGTTATTTATTTACTTTATAAGCCCTTTATGTGGTGTCGCTGAGACGCCCGACTGCGGCATTTTATTTCTACTCCATTATTGCTTATTCATGTTGCATATAAATAACCTGCTTGCATGCATAAAATATTTTTATTTATGACTGACCATGTGATCATAGAATATTTCAGTGCATGATTATCAGTTATATTATTCCGGTGTTCATAATGTTTGCGAGTACATTCAAAGTACTCACTGGCTTGTCCCTGGCTATTGTCTTGGCCAGATTTCTTGCTTGGAGAGGAGCGTTGCGACGACAGCCCCGAAACCTAAGTAGTGGTGGTAGCAGCCTCGCGAAGATAGGAGTTAACCTGGTCAGCTGTTCCTGTGGGAAATGGAGTCCCATAGACACTGATGATCCACAAACCTCTTCCGCCCTCAACCACTAGAAACCATTTGTTGTACTCACAGGCCAGAATGGTCTTGTACTACATATTTTGTATTTTGCTTGGAATTTCTGTATCAAGTTGGTGCCTCAACATCTAACAATAATCCTGGGGCTGGTGAGCACAACGACCATTTTCTGGAAATTTAATACCCGGAAAACCGGTCGTCACATTCTTTCTGTGAATCATTTGCTACTCATGTTGACCTCCCTAAGGAGAAGTCGTTCAAATATAATCCTCCCACTGAAGTGAAAGTAGTTGCACCTATTAAAGTTGAAGAAAAGACTATCACTTATAATGATCCTATTGTTCCTACTACTTATATTGAGAAACCCCCTTTCCCTGTTAGGATAAAGGATCATGCTAAAGCTTCAACTGTGGTTCGTAAGAGTAATACTAGAACACCTACACCACCTGAGAAAATTAAAGTTTAACCTAGTATTGCTATGGTTAAAGATCTCTTGGCTGATAATATTTATGGGCACATGTTATTTATTTCTGTGATGGAGCTGCTAGAATTGCTAGACCTGATGCTAAAAATAAACATAGACCTGTTGTAGGCATGCCTGTTATTTCTGTTAAAATAGGAGATCATTGTTATCATGGCTTATGTGATATGGGTGCTAGTGCCAGTGCAATACCTCATTCCTTATAGAAAGAAATTATCCATGATATTGCACCTGCTGAGATAGTAAAATCGATGTTACAATTAAGCTTGCCAATAGAGACACTATCTCACCAATTGGGATTGTTAGAGATGTTGAAGTCTTGTGTGGGAAAGTTAAATATCCTGCTGATTTTCTTGTTCTTGGTTCCCTACAAGATGAATTTTGTCCGATTATATTTGGTAGACCCTTCTTGAATACTGTTAATCCTAAGATAGATTGTGAAAAGGATGTTGTTACTATTGGTTTGGGGGATATGTCTCATGAGTTTAAGTTTGCTAAATTTCGTAGACAACCCCATGATAAAGAATTGCCTAGTAAGGATGAAATTATTGGTCTTGCTTCTATTGCCGTGCCTCCTAATGATCCTTTGGAACAATATTTGCTATACCATGAAAATGATATGTTTATGAATGAAAGAAGGGAGATAAATGAAGTATTCTTTAAGCAGGGACCTATTTTGAAACACAACTTGCCTGTTGAAATCCTTGGGGATCCTCCACCACCCAAGGGTGATCCCATGTTTGAGCTTAAACCACTACCTGATACTCTTAAATAAGCTTATCTTGATGAAAGGAAGATATATCCTGTTATTATAAGTGCTAACCTTCCAGAGCAGGAAGAGGAAAGATTATTGAAAACTCTGAAGAAGCACTGTGCTGCTATTGGATATACTCTTGATGATCTTAAGGGCATTAGCCCCACTTTATGTCAACACAAGATAAAATTGGAGAAAGACGCCTAACCAGTTATTGATCACCAGCGACGGTTAAATCCTAAGATGAAAGAAGTGGTAAGAAAAGAAATACTAAAGCTCTTGGAGGCTGGTATAATTTATCCTGTTGCTGATAGTCAGTGGGTAAGCCCTGTCCATTGTGTCCCTAAGAAGGGAGGTATTACTGTTGTCCAGATGATAAAGATGAATTGATCCCACAAATAATTGTTACAGGTTATAGGATGGTAATTGATTTCCGCAAGTTAAATAAAGCTACTAAAAAGGATCGTTACCCTCGGCCTTTTATTGATCAAATGCTAGAAAAATTATCTAAACATACACATTTTTGCTTTCTAGATGGTTACTCTGGTTTCTCTCAAATACATGTGTCAGCAGAGGATCAAGAAAAGACCACTTTTACTTGCCCTTTCGGTACTTTTGCTTATAGACGTATGCCTTTTGGTTTATGTAATGCACCTGCCACCTTTCAAAGTTGCATGATGGCTATATTCTCTGACTTTTGTGAACAGATTGTTGAGGTTTTCATGGATGATTTCTCTGTTTATGGATCTTCTTTTGATGATTGCTTGAGCAACCTTGATCGAGTTTTGCAGAGATGCGAAGATACTAGTCTTGTCTTGAATTGGGAAAAGTGCCACTTTATGGTTAATGAAGGCATTGTCTTGGGGCATAAAATTTCTGAAAGAGGTATTGAAGTTGATGCTATTGAAAAGATGCCATGTCCCAAGGACATCAAAGGTATAAGAAGTTTCCTTGGTCATGCCGGTTTTTATAGGAGGTTCATTAAGGACTTCTCTAAAATTTCTAGGCCTCTGACTAATCTCTTACAAAAAGATATTCCTTTTTGTCTTCGATGATGATTGTGTAGAAGCATTTGAAGTACTTAAGAAAGCTTTGATTTCTGCACCTATTGTTCAGCCACCTGATTGGAATTTACCCTTTGAAATTATGTGTGATGCTAGTGATTATGCTGTAGGTGTTGTTCTAGGACAAAGAGTTGATAAGAAATTAAATGTTATTCAATATGCTAGTAAAAATCGAGACAGTGCCCAGAGAAATTATGCTACTACTGAAAAGGAATTTTTAGCAGTTGTATTTGCTTGTGATAAGTTTAGACCTTATATCATTGATTCTAAAGTAACTATTCACACTGATCATGCTGCTATTAAATATCTCATGGAAAAAAAGATGCTAAACCTAGACTTATTAGATGGGTTCTCTTACTACAAGAATTTGATTTGCATATTATTGATAGAAAGGGAGCTGAGAACCCCGTTGCAGACAACTTGTCTAGGTTAGAGAATGTTCTTGATGACGCACTACCTATTGATGATAGCTTTCCTGATGAACAATTAGCTGTCATAAATGCTTCTCGTACTGCTCCATGGTATGCTGATTATGCTAATTACATTGTTGCTAAATTTATACCACCTAGTTTCACATACCAGCAAAAGAAAAAGTTTTTCTATGATTTAAGACATTACTTCTGGGATGACCCACACCTTTATAAAGAAGGAGTAGATGGTGTTATTAGACATTGTGTACCTGAGCATGAACAGGAACAGATCCTACACAAGTCTCACTCCGAGGCATATGGAGGACACCATGCTGGAGATAGAACTGCACATAAGGTATTTGTTGGGGATATAACTATTTGTGTAAGCCGCCCAGGAGGGGCCGGGTTACGCAAAGAAGACTCATCAGAAAGAAGCTCAAGACCAAGCATGAAGATGGCGGTTCAATAAAGGGTCTAAGGCCCACAGGCAGCTTAAGGCCCATAGTGGTAAACCGCCATGATGACATGACTTGTAACATAAGGTAGAATTAACCGCCCACGGACACTGTCTATGAGCCGGCAGGGACTCTGTAGGCCGCAGGGCGTCAACCCGTGTATATAAGGGGATGACCCGCTGGCGGTTTAGGGCAAGAAACAACTCATCGGGTACCGGGCATAGCGTATCTCGCTCCCCGGTTATCGAAACATCAAGCAATACCAACCCAACTAGACGTTGGCCTTACCTTCACCGTAAGGGGCCGAACTAGTATAAATCTCTCGTGTCCTTTGTCCCCAATTAACCCCTTTAAGCTTCCTAGTTGCGATGGCCTCATGACTAAGTCCATGCAAGAGGACATCTGTCGTGACAATTCCACGACAGTTGGCGCCCACTGTGGGGCCAGCGCACGGTCGATTGGAGTTCTTGAAGGGCAGCTTCGAAGGGCTCAAGGGATACGCAGTTGGCCGGATGACCAAGAGTCGCCGCGGCAAGATCTACATCGATGATGAAGGCTGGGGCCCCGACGCCGGCTCAATTGAGTACGGGTACCGGGTCCCCTTCGGCGGAATCCACGTCTTCATCGGCCGGATTGGTGAGCCGGGCCCTAAGCCGGACAACTACACCGACCTCGTCGAGACGGCTCAGCACGCGAGACCTGCCCAAGTTCAACCCGTCATGAAGCGTGCCTTCATGGGCTGCATCCACGGAGAGGAACTTTCTAAAGGATCTGAAGATGGTGGTGAGACAGCCATTCTCTCTAACGGTGAATCATCCGCCGGTTCAACCGATTCGCTGTATCAAGTGCATTAGGGCGTGCTTGGGGGCTGTTCTGATGGCCCCAGTATTCCGGACCCCTATGAGCCGCCAAGCTAGGCAGGAGTCTTCATGGCTGGAACTCAACCCAGCTAAAACTCTACAACTTCTATCGCAATAACGCCCGGGTCAGGAGCGGCCGGGGCAGGAGGCCCTGTGCGCCCGCTGGCTCAGATAGTGATGGATCTCATGGATAAGCTTACGACCCTATTAACCGCCATGGTTATTCCTACAAATCAAGATGAGCATAACGCTGAGGTGGCACAGGTGCGCGAGGAGATAGCTCAGGCCAAGGAGGCCTTGGCAGCTGAGGACACCAGGTTAGCTACAGAACGGGCGGCTTTGGATGCATGGGTGCAGCAACTCCAGTCAGAGGCTTTCCAGCTTACGATGAACCTAAATGCATCTAATGAGGTGATGAGTAGGAGGCACCAGAAAACTCAATCTCGTTTGCCTCTGATTTACAACCCTTGGAACCTTTTCGCGCTACACCCGGTGCTGGCCCTAGCAACCCGCCCAAAGCAAATCAGTTCATGACAGCTGGAGCGGGAGGACCGGCTCAGCCTTGAGAGATGGCACCTCCTCATGGGAGTATGGTTCCGCTCCGCTATGTACCAATACCACCGAGTCACTTTTCCAACCCCATGGAGAACTTAATCGCAGCATCGGCGCGTTTGGCGATTCTCCCAATGGACGGTGATGATCCGACAGCGGTGGAGACCCGGAGGATCAGGGAACTTGTCCAGACGGCCCTGGCTCAGCAAGAGACTTATTCTTATAGCCGGGACAGGATTCATTCAACTCCTCCGCCTTGGTTAGCACCGCCTCGTCAAAACCGGAGTCCAAGTTATAGCAGGCACATGGAGTCAGAAGCTTTGTCAAGCAACGCCCAGCGCCGTAACCAGCCCGGTGGCTATAACCTGGTACAAGACCGAATATGTCAGGAGAACAAGCGGGCGGCTCAGCTAGCGGCTCAACAGACGGCTCGTCAAGATTTCCCAGAGTATCCGATGACTTCCGTTGAGACGGGAGTGGCTACTAGAACCGGCGGTGTTCCTTGTTTGGTGCCGGCTCTGCGTAATGTACGCCTACCCAAGGACTTCAAGGGACCTCGAAAGGTGCCGAATTACACGGCCGACTTACAGCCCGGAGCATGGATCGAAAGTTATGAGATGGCCATGGAGCTGTTGGAGGTCAGCGACACAGCAATGGCGAAGTACTTCACCATGATGTTGGATGGAACGGCCCGGTCTTGGTTAAAGGGCTTGCCGCCCAATTCCATTAGTTCATGGGCAGAGCTAAAGGCCCGATTCATCCAGAACTTCAAGGACACTTGCAAGCAATCCATGTCGATTGTGGACTTGACAAATTGTAAGCAGGAGGAGGGTGAATCCACAACTCATTGGGTGCGCCGGGTCAAGGAGATAATACATTCGTCTGATAAGATGGATGCCGGCTCTGCAGTCCTCATGTTGGAGAAGAATTGCCGCTTTGAGCCGCTGAGACAGAAACTGGGGCGCCTTAAGCGTGATTGCAATGATATGGGTACGCTGATGGCAGCTTTAGTCAAATACGCCGATTCTGATAGTACCAAGGATCCCGCATCTGATGAGGAAAAGACAGGGAAGGGAAAGAAGAACGGCAATGGAAAGGGTCAGCAGCATAACCCGACGAATCAAGGAGGCAACAAGCGTAAGGCTGAGGGTAACCCGGAGTTTGTGGCCAATGCCAATGCACAGGGTAACAATCAGAGACGTAAGGGAAAATCGCCCCCTCGATCTGGCGGGTCAGGCCCATCTCTTGAGCAGCTTCTCAATGCGCCTTGCCCGAGACACGGCACCCGAGAGCGACCCGCCACCCATTTATGGAAAGATTGTGCGATCATGAAGGCTTTCAAGAATTCCAACACGTTTGATGGCAATCATGGGTCGGGCGGCGGCTCAGGAGCTGGCGGCTTTCATGGCCCGGGCGGCGGTTCAAGTTCCGGCTTTCAGGGACATCAAGGCGGTTATAATCAACAGCAGTCTGGTCAAGGGGACAACAGCAGCAGCAGTCGGGTTATCAAAGCCATCCGAAGCAGCTGAATAGTGGGCAGTATCACGTGTTCACCACTAGCTTGTGCAAACGTGACCAGAAGGTTCATAAGAGGGCCGTGAATTCTGTTGAGCCGGCGGTTCCCCGTTATTTGAGGTGGTCAGAACAGCCCATTGTATGGAGCAGGGAAGATCACCCCCTCCGGGTTGATAATCCGGGTCAGTTAGCCTTGGTGGTAGCACCTCAGGTTGGTGGATATAAATTCACTAAGGTACTCATGGACGGGGTAGCAGCATCAATATCCTCTATTATGAGACCTTTCGACGCATGGGGTTAACTGATAAGAATTTGAAGACATCCAACATGTTTTCATGGAGTGGTTCCTGGTAAGTCGGCTTACCGAGTTGGAAAGATTGAACTAGAAGTGGCCTTTGGAGATGAGTATGATTCTAGGGCTGAGAAATTGACGTTTGAGGTGGTCAAAATCAGGAGTCCATATCATGCTCTGTTTGGGCGGCCGGCTTATGCCAAGTTCATGGCACGGCCGTGTTATGTTTATCTGCAGCTCAAGATGCCGGGTCACAAGGGCACCATCACTGTGCATGGGAGTCGAAAGGTAGCCTTGGAGTGTGAAGAAGGCGACGCGGCTTATGCTGAGTCTGTTTGTGCAGCAGAGGAGCTAAAGTTTTATCAAGATAATGTTGACCCGGCGGATATGACCTCCCTGAAGAAGCCAACTACAGAGCATGACCCGGCGTTGAAGTTTAAATCGGCCGCTGAAACGAAGCTTGTTGACTTTACTCCAAGCGACTCTTCCAAGCAATTCAGCATCAGTGCCAACTTGGATCCTAAATAGGAAAGCGCGCTCATCGAGTTCATCCGTGAGAACCGGGACATCTTTGCATGGAAACCTTTTGACATGCCGGGCGTCCTGAGAGAACTCGCTAAGCACACTCTTAATATTGATCCTAAGTATAAGCCGGTCAGACAATTTCTTCGACGGTTCAATGAGGAAAGACGGAAAGCTATTGGAGAGGAGGTCGCCCGGCTCTTAGCGGCTGGGTTCATTGTTGAAGTTTTTCACCCGGAGTGGTTAGCTAACCCGGTGCTCGTGCTCAAGAAGAACGGCACCTGGCGGATGTGTGTGGATTACACGGACTTAAATAAGGCGTGTCCGGCTGATCCCTTTGCCCTCCCCCGTATTGATCAAATCATTGATGCTACGGCGGGTTGCGAGCGATTGAGCTTTTTGGATGCTTACTCTGGCTATCATCAGATCAAAATGGCAGTTAAGGACCAGGAGAAGACGGCTTTCATCACTCCGTTTGGAGCCTTCTGCTATGTATCTATGCCATTTGGGCTCAAGAGTGCCCAGGCGACTTATCAGAGATGTGTGCAAAACTGTCTCCACAGTCAAATTGGGTGCAATGTTCATGCTTATGTGGATGCCATCATGGTGAAATCCAGGGAGAAGGAAACTTTGATATCTGATTTAAAAGAGACCTTTGATAATCTCCGGGTTTATAAGATGATGCTTAACCCGGCCAAGTGTGTGTTTGGTGTGCCCGCAGGCAAGCTTCTGGGCTTTCTGGTCTCAAACAGAGGCATTGAAGCTAACCCGGAGAAGATCAAGGCAATCACCTCCTTGGCTAAACCGGCGTGCATCAATGATGTTCAGCGACTGGCGGGTCGTGTTGCTGCTTTAAGCCGGTTCATAAGCCGGTTAGGTGAGAAGGCCCTACCGCTGTATCAGATGATGAAGAAAACAGACACTTTTGTCTGGAGTGATGCTGCTAATACTGCCTTTGAAGATTTAAAGAGACAGTTGTCTGAGCCACCAGTCCTTGCTGCTCCCATTGATAGAGAGCCATTGTTGTTATATGTGGCCGCTAACGCCCAAGCCGTCACTATGGCCATCGTGGTGGAGCGCAAGGAGGCTGGCAAGGAGCATCCGGTTCAACGGCCGGTTTACTACATCAGTGAGGTGCTCATTGAGTCTAAACAAAGGTATCCACATTCGCAGAAACTTGTTTACGGAGTGTTCATGGTAAGCCGGAAGCTGAAGCAGTACTTCCAAGGTCATCCTATCACTGTGGTAAGCTCTGCCCCCTTAGGAGACATCATACAGAATAGAGAGGCCACAGGACGAGTCGCCAAGTGGGCCATTGAGCTTGGGCCCCATGGTTTGAAATACATGCCTCGGACTGCTATCAAGTCTCAAGCCCTGGTGGATTTTATCAATGATTGGACAGAGTTGCAGGCACCTGAGGAGAAGCCAGATAACACATATTGGACTATTCACTTTGATGGGTCCAAGCAGTTAGAAGGCTCGGGGGGTGGAGTTGTTTTAACTTCCCCTCGAGGTGACAAATTTTGTTATGTGCTCCGGCTTATGTTTCCTTGTACTAACAATGCAGCTGAGTACGAGGCCTTACTCCATGGTCTCCGGATGGCCAAAGAGATGAATTTGAGCCGGGTAAGGTGCTTGGGCGACTCAGATCTCGTGGCTCAACAGGTGTCAGGCAAGTGGGACTCCAAGGATCCCCTTATGGCGGCTTACCGTCGTGAAGTAGATGCTGTGGCTGGGCACTTCAAAGGTTATCAAGTGGAGCACATTGATCGAAGGAAGAATGAGGCGGCTGATGCTTTAAGCCGGTTGGGATCTCAGCGTAAGCCGGTGCCGCCTAACACCTTTCTCGATGTTTTGCATAATCCTTCTGTCAAGGTACCTACAGAGGAAGAACTAGCAGTGCCAGACCCGGAGGCACAGCTGGTGGCAGCTCTTCACGTCATCCCGGATTGGACAGTGCCATATTTGGCCTATATGACCCGGGGAGAGTTGCCTGAGGATGAGACCTTGGCGAGACAAATCATCAGGCGGTCCAAATCTATGACGATTGTTCATGGCGAGTTACATCACCACAATGTCACTGGGCATTTCAACGTTGTGTGTCGCCTGCGGAGGGTCAGGAGATACTTCGTAAGATCCATGAAGGAGATTGTGGTCATCATGCCGCCTCAAAATCTCTTGTGGCCAAGGCTTTCCGTCATGGTTTCTATTGGCTGACGGCTCATGCTGATGCGGAGGATCTAGTCAGCAAATGTGACGGATGTCAAAAATTCTCACGACGAGCTCATGTGCCGGCTCAAGAGTTGAGGATGATTCCAATTACTTGGCCGTTCGCAATCTGGGGGCTTGACATGGTTGGACCTTTCAAGAGGTCTAAGGATAAAAAGACACACCTCCTGGTGGCAGTGGATAAGTTTACAAAGTGGGTTGAGGCAGAGCCGGTCAGTAAGTGTGATGCAGCCACGGCGGTTCAGTTCATGAAAAAGGTGATCTTTCGTTTTGGTTTTCCACACAGCATCATAACTGATAATGGCACTAATCTCTCCAAGGGTGCCATGGAAGAGTTCTGTCAACGAGAACATATCCGGCTTGATGTTTCGGCTGTTGCTCATCCTCAATCCAATGGTCAAGCAGAAAGAGCTAATCAGGAGATCCTGAAGGGTATCAAACCCCGGCTCTTGGTCCCCTTACAGCGGACTCCGGGTTGTTGGGTGGAGGAGTTACCCTCTGTACTGTGGAGCATCAACACTACGCCTAACAGATCTACAGGTTACACACCTTTCTTCATGGTGTACGGAGCAGAGGCAGTCCTGCCAAGTGACATCCGGCACGACTCACCCCGCGTGGCGGCTTACGTTGAGGCTGATAACGAAAAAGCTCGTCAGGATGCACTTGACTTGTTGGATGAGGAGCGAGACTTGGCAATAGCCCGCTCGGCGATTTACCAGCAAGACCTGCGCCGCTATCACAGCCGCCGGGTTAGAAGCAGAACCTTTCAGGAAGGCGACTTAGTGCTCCGGCTCATCCAGGATCAGTCTGATATGCACAAGCTATCCCCTCCTTGGGAAGGACCCTTTGTGGTCAGCAAGAATCTGAACAACGGGTCATACTACCTTATCGATGTTCGAGAGCACAAAGACTCACGTAAGTCGGAGGAGGAGACCCGCCGGCCGTGGAATATCGCCCATCTTCGGCCTTACTATACTTGAGCCACCGGCTCTCAAGATGTATATATTTTTGACGATGTATATATTATATAAAGCAATAAAGCAGGACCTCTGTCCTTTTCACCCTCAAAGGTTTACATGTCTTCTTTATCAGGTGGTGGAAACAACCAACAGGGAGCGGATCATATCTGAATCCGGCTTTCCCTTTGGTCCGGCTTATGATCATATCTGAATCTAGCCATGATCACTTGGGGGCTTCCTGTTCAAACATAGGTCGTATTCGAACCAAAGAGAACATAGCTGTCGATACCCACTTGATCGGCATACTACCAAACCCACTTGGGGGCTTCTTGATCATATTTGAATCATAGCTTAACCCCTTTGGGTCTGACGTGGATCGTATTCGAATCAGCATCATTAAACAACTCTTATGGTCACTTGGGGGCTTCCTGTTCAAACATAGGTCGTATTCGAACCAAAGAGAACATAGCTGTCGATACCCACTTGATCGGCATCGCCAAAGCCACTGGGGGCTATATGATCGTATCCGAATCTTAGCTTAACCCCTTTGGAACGGTTCACTGATCGTATTCGAATCAGAGGCCTTTAAATTTTGTTTATTATTCATCATACTTTGTAAGTGTAAATGTTTGACTATCGTGAGGCCTTTCTCAAAAGTACTATGGGGTTCTCGTTCCACCGGTTTAATATTGGTCACTTTAGTTGTTAAGGGCCAGGTGAGCATCATATGTGCCAACTTTTAGGAGTTAAACTTACCCTCATGATTTAGGTCACATAAACCGGCGAGATTACCAAAAGGATCGCAGGTATGCTATTGTGATTATGTTTAACAAATATAATCATAAACCGGCCTTTATATGATGTTTTGTTTCGCACAGCGGGTTATCAAGACCTTATGTGACCCCCGATGCAATAAATCGCCAAGGGAATTTTGCTTGTTTTATATGCGGGATAAGGCAAGCAAATTTTTTAACATCAAGGAAATAAAAGATCAACATAAGCTGGAAGTATATAGCGATGGCGGCTTACGAAAGTATTAAGCGCTATAAACATGCGCGAAGGCATGACAAAAATTGAGAGGTTTTTCTACCCTATTACAAGAATCCCCGAGTCTGAATAATGAAGCATTGTTTTCGCAAAGTCATAAACGCCTGGCAGTTCATTCCGTTGGTTGGCTTGAAGATTTCGGGTTATGCTTCTCCGCCTCTCCGTTGGCTGCCCTGTCCTAGAAGGTTGACGAGGCCCAGTCAATGCCACTCAAGGCTTCAAACTCAGATTCATCATCTATTAAACCGGCTGGGTCCACTTCAGGGGCAAAGGTATGCTTACGAGTTGGAGGGTTCAGGTTGACTTCATCATAGTGAGGTGTTGGAATTCTCTGGTTCTCACTGTCATAACCCGACTAATACTTGGTAAGGTCAGTATCGTTCGCAATGAGAGTAGCCACAGGACGTATGTCTTTCACACAGGCAGTGAAGTCTGTCTCGTTGAATAAAGAGCCGTCTTCCTTCAAGCTGGGATACCCAAGAACAATGTCTGCCGGGTCTAACTCTGGAAGCCACGCCTTGGCCCGGCTTTATGCGGCTATAGCCCCGGCTCTGGCAGATGCCCGTGTTAGCTCTTGGACCTACTGGGGTAGCACGGCAAGCCGCTTTAGCACATGTTGCAGGAGATGGGGAACGTCATTTGATAAATCCACAACGGCTAAAGCACGTTGTGACCCGGTGTACAATTGTTCCACTAGAGTGTAAACCGCTTTCAGTTTGATCAACATGTTCTGCTTGAGGTTTGTGCTCCTGGGGCCCGCGTTCATAAACATAAGGTGAAGCCGGAGATAACAATTAAAATAGTCATCAAAGGAAGGATTGCAATATTTGAGGTTATATATAGTAACTTACCGAAGATTGCTGAGACCATTTGAGATATCTGGCGCTTTAAGCCGGACAGCTCGGCTGTTGCTTCTGCAAGTGATGTTTCTGTTGTCTTGACCCGGGTTACTAGTGAGGTCTTCTCATTAGCCCAGATTTTCTTCTCCGCCTCAAAGTTCTTCTTCAACTTCTCTTGTTCAGAGACGCTGAATTCAAATTTGGAGTTGGCCTTTTGAATTTCAAGTTCTTGAGCTGCCAGGCGGCTCTTCAGGTCAGCAATCTCCGACTCAAATTGACTTGTGGTGGCCTGCGTTGATGCCGGGTTATAATCAAAATTATGGTAAGATATCATTAAGTCCCAAGCACTTTGCAAGCAAAGGTACTTGACACTTGGGGGCTAATGTATGCTGAAGAAATTTAAACTTACAATGCCGGTTCATGGAAATTAAGTCCCAAGCACTTTGCAAGCAAAGGTACTTGACACTTGGGGGCTAATGTGTATCGCAAGTTCAAGGTATCATGTTACAACCGGGTTAAATATCTTCTTTCTAAACCGGACAAAGCAGTGCTAAGCAGGTTTCTAAGTCTACAGCATATTCATTCATAAGCAATAGACTTGGGGGCTGATACAGTAAGTATGATTAAGAAAAGTAGCATAAGTTATACCTCAGATTTTTGCTGTATTTGCTTCACCATGTCAATTTCCAGGTCACGGATGCTATGTACTTGATTGATATAGCCAGAGACTATCTCTCCAATGCTCAAATGAGTATAGCCAGCAATTTCTAGCTTCGCCTTTCGGCGTTCCATCCTCCTTGACAGAGCACTTGGCAAGGATAGTGGGCTGCCCCTGCTCAACAAACTGAGTCTTCAGAATCTCAACTTCCGGATCAATTGTCTTGGCCGGGCTAGGAGCTTCCGGGTTATCAGAGCTGTTGAGAGTATCTTCGGCGGGTGGATCAGAGGTTGGTGCTGGAATGTCATAGGCTGGTTCAGGCGGCGGCTGATGGGTAGAACTGTCAGGAGCAGCCGTGCCAAGCTCCGGTTCAGTCGCGACCGGGTCTTGGGACGGCTTACTCTTTTTTGCCCTCTTACTGGGTTTCACTTGCACGCTGTGGACAAAGGCAGAAGGATGAGTACAAAAGCATGAGTAAGGTAAAGCATAAGGTAAACAAAATTACATTACCCAGGGGCAGTTTTGAAAGCCGGCATGTTAGATTGCATAGACTCGCCGGAGGAAGGAGAGGTATCCTGATAATTGGAGTCAGATGAATTGAGAGGTTGACGAATTAAACCCGCCAAAGGTAAAACAGAACGTAAATCGGAGATAACCTCAGTCCGACGTTTCCTGGTTACGTCAGGTAAGCCGGAGGAGAGCTCTACATCCTTGCTGGTCCGGGTCTGCCTCCGGCTTTCAAATTGCTGTTGCTTCAAAAGAAATTGAGGATCTTGGTAAGCCAAAGGATGTGAAAATCTTACTTTCCGGGTTACTCTTCGAATTTTCTGACGCGGCAGGGGCTCGGAGTCGGAGGAGATTATAGTTACCTCTTCCTCGACAGCTTGGCTGTTCCCCGTGTCTTCCTGAAAGATTTAATGTCAGTAAGGTGATGATAAAGAGTCAAGGGAGTTAAAGTTACCTCTTCTTCATCATCATCAGTATCATCAAGTTTAAACATATCTGAAGCGCTTGGCTTCCTCTTCTTCGAAGTTCCAGTCTTGGCGGCTTTCCTTTCGGCTCTTTTTGCCGCTCTGGCTTGTTTGGCCGCCTCATGGTCATACTTGACCTTCCAGAAGTTGTCATCGGCCTGTAAAAATGATAAGGGGTTATGAGTAAAAGCAAGGTGTAATATAGTAAAGAGTATTCATTGAGGTTGATGACTCACTGCGGGGGCCGGGTTCTTCTTGCAGAAGGGAAGTAAGCCAAAGGCATTACTAGTCACCGTGCCTTCTTTCAACAAAGTCTGGGTCGTAACTTCAACCATATCATCTGGTAAGTCATCAGAACTGTGGCGCAGCGGGTCATCCTTCTCGCCAGTGTAAGAGCACATTAAGCCGGGGCGGCGGCTTAACGGGATCACCCGCCAGGAGATCCAGACTCGCACCAAATCAATACCGCTCAAGCCATTGCCTAAGAGGGCTTTGATCTTCTTGATGGTAGGGGCAAGTGATAGACGTTCAACAGCGGTTAGCTTATCCGGCAGCGGGTGATTTGATTCAAGGCGCAGAGCGCGGAAGCCGGGCAGAGGGTTCTCGTCAGCCGGAGAAGTGTCCTGGCAATAAAACCATGTCTGGTTCCAGTCCTTTGGGTGGTTGGGCAGTTCGGCATAAGGAAAGAGGCAGTCTCTCCGCCGCTGAATTGAGATGCCGCCAAGTTCTAGACTGGGCCCGTTGGCACGTTCATTCTGCCGGTTTAAATAGAATAGCTCTCTGAACAAAAGTAGATTGGGCTCTTCTCCCAGGTACACTTCGCAGAAGACTTGGAAGTTGCAAATATTTGACACAGAATTGGGCCCAATGTCTTGAGGTCTGAGGTCAAAGAAATGCAAAACATCCCTGAAGAATTTTGAACCGGGTGGAGCGAAGCCCCGGTTCATGTGATCAGTAAACACGATCACCTCCCCCTCCTTGGGTTGAGGCTTCTCCTCTGACGGGTTAGGAGCACGATAAGACATGACCTCCTTCTTGGGCAGATGGCCGGATTTCACAAAATCAGACAAAGTGCTTTCTGTAACGACGGACTTGACCCAGTTACAGGTCACCGGAGGTTTGGAACCTTGGGTGCCATTAGGCAAATTGAAACCTATGACAAAAGAAATTTTTTGGTTCAATTTATAACCCCGAAGGAGGACATCGTGAAATTATTCGAAACGGCGGCTTAAGAAGGGGCCTAATGACATATGGGTAATTATTCAGTGGTATTAAGCCGCTATAAGTATCAAAGCAATGTAAATTTTCTTAAATCGCCGGAAGCAAGTAAGGTTGACCAAACAGTGTCATTATCTTTAAAACTGGATGTATGGATTATCGTGGTTGAACAGAGTCAACAGGTGCAGATTTTTGGTTAAGTGTGGAACAAACAAGTTTTCAGCTATTATTTTGGATCAAACAATTGCTCTGAAAAGAAAATTTTCTAGACCTAAAATCAGTGCAGAGAAGTTCATCCATTCGAAGGAAGCCTCTTAACAAAGAAAAGAGATCTGTCTATGTTCGAGATAAACACAAAATAGTCACCACAGCAGTTTTTTGTTATTCAACGATCTGAACAGGGTATCAAAGGTGAAGAACATCAAGGGTTCGCCGAGGGCGGCGATGAACACCAATGAACTCGTAGAAGCTCCAATGCAGATGTAAGAAAGGGAAAGAAGGGAACTTACAGATGTGGACGGGCTGCGGAAGTTCGCCGTTGATTTCTGGTCAGATTTGGGTTGATGCAGCGGCCTGAGTTGGTGAAGACGAGGAGCTCGACGGCGGCGGCGGCGGAGCTTGGGTGGCAGAGACACAGCTAGAGGAAGAGGATGACCGAAAGGGGGGAGAATGGAAGACCTAGGTCATGCCTATTTATAAGGGAGGACCGACTGAGACGGCACGAGAAACAAGGAGACTAAACATTATTATCCAGCGGCCCCAATGCCTCAGTTTTTGGAACGGTCAGTAAAAGCAAAGATCCATTGGAAGATATGGCGGAGTAAAATATGAACTTAAGTAAAGATGACGTCACGGCGGGTTAACGCGGATCCAGAAGATGACGTCATGGCGGGTTAAAAACCTTTGCACAGGCAGAAGGCTGAAGGTTTATTTCTTAAGGTATTTTAAGATTGACATGAATCGGTTCAAATCAATCTGGGGCCTAATGTTGGGGATATAACTATTTGTGTAAGCCGCCCAGGAGGGGCCGGGTTACGCAAAGAAGACTCATCAGAAAGAAGCCCAAGACCAAGCATGAAGATGGCGGTTCAATAAAGGGTCTAAGGCCCACAGGCAGCTTAAGGCCCATAGTGGTAAACTGCCATGATGACATGACTTGTAACATAAGGTAGAATTAACTAGTCACCGAGCCGGACACTGTCTATGAGCCGGCAGGGACTCTGTAGGCTGCAGGGCGTCAACCCGTGTATATAAGGGGATGACCCGCTGGCGGTATAGGGCAAGAAACAACTCATCGAGAACCGAGCATAGCGTATCTCGCTCCCTGGTTATCGAAACATCAAGCAATACCAACCCAACTAGACGTAGGCCTTACCTTCACCGTAAGGGGCCGAACTAGTATAAATCTCTCATGTCCTTTGTCCCGAATTAACCCCTTTAAGCTTCCTAGTTGCGATGGCCTCACGACTAAGTCCTTGCAAGAGGACATCTGCCGTGACAATTCCACGACAGTATTGCAATCCGGTTTTTATTGGCCTACTCTCTTCAAAGATGCCCGTAAGTTTGACTTGTGTTGTGACGAATGTCAAAGAATTGGTAATATCAGTAGACGTTGAGAAATGCCTAGGAATTGTTCACTTGTTATTAAACCATTTGATGTTTGCGGCTTTGATTATATGGGACCGTTTCCTTCCTCTAATGGATATACACATATTTTAGTTGTTATTGATTACGTTACTAAGTGGGTAGAAGCTATCCCAACTAGTAGTGCTGATCATAACACCTCTATTAAGATGCTTAAAGAAGTTATTTTTCCGAGGTTTGGAGTCCGTAGATACCTAATGACTGATGGTGGTTCACATTTTATTCATGGTGCTTTTCGTAAAATGCTTGCTAAGTATGATGTTAATCATAGAATTGCATCTCCATATCACCCACAGTCTAGTGGCCAAGTAGAATTGAGTAATAGAGGGCTCAAGTTGATTTTGCAAAAGACTGTTAATAGATCTAGAAAGAATTGGTCCAAGAAACTTGCTGATGCATTATGGTCTTATATACAAAAATCCTATGGGTATGTCTCCGTATAAAATGGTATATGGAAAAGCATGTCACTTACCTCTCGAACTAGAACATAAGGCATATTGGGCTATTAAAGAGCTCAATTATGATTCCAAACTTGCCGGTGAGAAGAGGTTATTTGACATTAGCTCACTTGATGAATGGAGAACTCAAGCCTATGAGAATGCCAAACTGTTTAAAGAAAAAGTTAAAAGATGCCATGACAAAAGGATACAAAAGCATGAGTTTAATGTAGGTGATTATGTTTTGCTATACAACTCTCATTTAAGATTTTTTGCAGGAAAACATCTCTCTAAATGGGAAGGCCCTTACGTTATCGAGGAGGTCTATCGTTCCGGTGCCATAAAAATCAACAACTTCGAAGGCACGAATCCGAAGGTGGTAAACGGTCAAAGAATCAAACACTATATCTCAGGTAATCCTATAAATGTTGAAACTAATGTTATTGAAACCGTAACCCCGGAGGAATACACAAGGGACACTTTCCAGAATGTTTCAGACTCCGAAAAGGAATATGTATGTGGTACGGTAAGTAAACCGACTCCAAAACAATTCTAATAGCATTTTTTCTCCGTTCTGGAATATTTAAGAAAATAGGAAAATAAGAAGTAATCCGGGAAGGACACAAGGCGTCCACGAGGGTGGAGGGCGCACCCTGACCCCCTGGGCGCGCCCCCTGCCTCATGGGCACCTCGTGGCTCTCCGGACTCCTTTTTCTTGCACGATACTTCTTTTGGTCGGTAAAAATTCATTATATAATCTCCCGACGGTTTTGACCAACGTATCGCGCAAATATCCTCTGTCTTTATTTCGATCTATTTTTTGTCAGATTTGTCAAGGCCAGGCATCATATCATCACCCTCCTCCAACAATGAAGGCAACGGTGCTTGGCTGATGAAGATGGAGCTGAAGAGAGAAGAACCCGGGGAGATCCACAAGGAGGATAGGATCAAGAAGGCCATGGAGGATCAAGCTCCAGCGGCAGAATAAGAAGACATCCAACCTCTTCCCGACCTCTTTACCCCAACTGAGATTGAAGCTTTCAATATGATTGAGTTAGCTCGCATACAAAACAAGTATCTCATACGTGAAAATATTTTGTTGAAGGATCATATCGTCGCACTCAAGGGCATTATCCGCAAATTGGAAGAGCTCATACGCTCGATGTGCGACTATCCATCATCATCACCACCTTCTTCACCAACAAAGGAGACATAATTACATGGGTATGGGCACTCCCCTTGGCAACTACCAAGCTTGGGAGAGGTGCCCCGGTATCATATCACCATCACACTCCAATCTTTACCGTTTTACTTAGTTTGATCCTTTTAGTAATATCTTGATCTAGTAGAATAAAGTTTTGGTATGATTTAGTTTTGAGTTTTTCCGTATGATCCCTCTTTGTAATCGAGTCTGTGAGCTATATATAATAAAGATTAGTGTTGAGTCAAGGGCTTTGCTATCTTTCTATGATCTTGAGGGAATAAAAATAAAATAAAGGAATAATAGAGATTAGATTGATCTTATGGAGAGTAATGACTTCACATATTAAGAGTATGATGAATAAAAGTTGTTGAGAGTTGGCAAACATAGTTTTGGTCATCATTGCAACTAATAGGAAGTAATAAAGAAAGAGAGGTTTTCACATATAAATATACTATGTTGGACATCTTTTATGATTGTGAGCACTCATCAAAATATGACATGCTAAAGAGTTGATGTTGGACAAGGAAGACAACGTAATGGGTTATGCTGTCTTATATCTGAAATAAAGTATATTGTCATGGGTCATCCAACATGTTGGGCTTGCCTTTCCCCCTCATGCTAGCCAAATTCCTTGCACCAAGTAGAGATACTACTTGTGCTTCCAAATATCCTTAAACCCAGTTTTGCCATGAGAGTCCACCATATCTACCTATGGATTGAGTAAGATCCTTCAAGTAAGTTGTCATGTTGCATGCAATAAAAATTGCTTTCTAAATATGTATTACTTATTAGTGTGGAGAAAATAAGTTTTATACGATCTTGTGATATGGAAGCAATAAAAGCGACGGACTGCATAATAAAGGTCTGTATCACAAGTGGCAATATAAAGTGACGTTCTTTTGCATTAAGATTTCGTGCATCCAACCATAAAAGCACATGAAAAACTTTGCTTCCCTCTGCGAAGGGCCTATCTTTTAATTTTTGTCTTATGCAAGAGTCATGGTGATCTTCACCTTTCCTTTTTACATTTTATCCTTTGACAAGCACCTTGTGTTGGAAAGATCCTGATATATATATATCCAATTGGATGTAAGTTAGCATGAACTATTATTGTTGACATTACACTTGAGGTAAAAGGTTGGGAGGCAACACTATAAGCCCCTATATTTCTGTGTGTCCGATTAAAACTCCACAACCATAAGTATTGCGTGAGTGTTAGCAATTGTGAAAGACTAAATGATAGTTGAGTATGTGGACTTGCTGAAAAGCTCTTAATTGACTCTTTCCGATATTATGATAAATTGCAATTGCTTTAATGACCGAGATCATAGTTTGTTGGTTCTCAATAAAGTTTCTGATTCATACTTGACATTGTGAATAGATTGTTACTTGAGCATAAGAAATCCTATGACAAAATATATTTATGTTGCTGTTATAAGAATGATCATGATGCACTCATGTCTGTATTTTATTTTATCAACACCTCTATCTCTAAACATGTGGACATATTTTTCAATATCGGCTTCCGCTTGAGGACAAGCGAGGTCTAAGCTTGGGGGAGTTGATACGTCCATTTTGCATCATGCTTTTATATCGATATTTACTGCATTATGGGATGTTCTTACACATTATTTCACAATACTTATGCCTATTCTCTCTTATTTTACAAGGTTTACATGAAGAGGGAGAATGCCGACAGCTGTGATTTTGGGCTGGAAAAGGAGCAAATATTTGAGACCTATTCTGCACAACTCGAAAAGTCCTGAAACTCCACGAAAGTCATTTTTGCATTTAATAAAAAAATATTGAGCAGAAGAAATACCAGAGGGGGGCCACCCACCGTCCACGAGGGTGGGGGGCGCGCCCTACCCCCCTGGGCGCGCCCCTGCCTCGTGGACCCCTGGCAGCCCTCTGGTGACCATCTTCTGCTATATGAAGTCTTTTACCCTGGAAAAAATCATAAGCAAGCTTTCGGGACGAAACTCTGCCGCCACGAGGCGGAACCAATCTAGGGCTCCGGCGGAGCTGTTCTGCCGGGGAAACTTCCCTCCGGGAGGGGGAAATCATCACCATCGTCATCACAATCGATCCTCTGATCGGGAGGGGGTCAATCTCCATCAACATCTTCACCAGGACCATCTCCTCTCAAACCCTAGTTCATCTCTTGTATCCAATCTTTGTCACAAAACCTCAAATTGGTACCTGTGGGTTGCTAGTAGTGTTGATTACTCCTTGTAGTTGATGCTAGTTGGTTTATTCGGTCGAAGATCATATGTTCAGATCCTTAATGCATATTAATACCCCTTTGATTATGAACATGAATATGATTTGTGAGTAGTTACGTTTGTTCCTGAGGACATGGGAGAAGTCTTGCTATAAGTAGTCATGTGAATTTGGTATTCGTTCAATCTTTTGATTAGATGTATGTTGTCTCTCCTCTAGTGGTGTTATGTGGACGTCGACTACATGACACTTCACCATTATTTGGGCCTAGAGGAAGGCATTGGTAAGTAATAAGTAGATGATGGGTTGCTAGAGTGACAAAAGCTTAAACCCTAGTTTATGCGTTGCTTCGTAAGGGGCTGATTTGGATCCATATGTTTCATGCTATGGTTAAGTTTACCTTAATACTTCTTTTGTAGTTGCGGATTCTTGCAATAGGGGTTAATCATAAGTGGGATGCTTGTCCAAGAAAGGGCAGTACCCAAGCACAGGTCCACCCACATATCAAATTATCAAAGTAACGAACGTGAATCATATGAGCGTGATGAAAACTAGCCTGACGATAATTCCCATGTGTCCTCGGGAGCGCTTTTCTCTATATAAGAATTTGTACAGGCTTGTCCTTTGCTACAAAAAGGATTGGTCCATCTTGCTGCACCTTATTTACTTTCATTGCTTGTTACCCGTTACAAATTACCTTATCACAAAACTATCTATCACTTACAATTTCTGTGCTTGCAGAGAAAACCTTACAGAAAATCGCTTATCATTTCCTTCTGCTCCTCGTTGGGTTCGACACTCTTACTTATCGAAAGGACTACAATTGATCCCCTACACTTGTGGATCATCAAGACTCTTTTCTGGCGCCATTACCGGGGAGTGTAGCACTTTTGGTGAGTGGAACTTGGTAAGGAAACATTTATATAGTGTGCTGAAATTTTCTGTTACTTGTTACTATGGAAACTAATCCTTTGAGGGGCTTGGTTGGGGTATCTTCACCCCAACCAGAAGAGCAAAGAGTTGCTCCTCAACCTACTGAACTTTATGAAAATATTTACTTTGAGATTCCTTCGCGTATGATAGAGAAACTGCTAGCTAATCCATTTGCAGGAGATGGAACATTGCATACCGATTTACACCTTATCTTTGTGGATGAAGTTTGTAAATTATTTAAGCTTGTAGGTATTCCTGATGATGTTTTCAAAAGCAAGGTCTTCCCTTTATCTTTGAAGGGAGATGCATTGACATGGTATAGGCTATGTGATGATACGGAATCTTGGAATTATAAGCGATTGAAGCTGGAATTTCACCGGAAGTTCTATCCTATGCATCTTGTTCATCGTGATCGTAATTACATATATAATTTCTGGCCTTGCAAAGGAGAAAGCGTCGCTCAAGCTTGGGGGAGGCTTAAGTCAATGTTATATTCATGCCCCAATCATGAGCTCTCTCAGGAAATGATTATTCAGAACTTTTATGCTCCGCTTTCTCTTGATAATTGCAACCTGCTCGATACTTCCTGTGCTGGTTCTTATATGCTGAAGACTATTGATTTCAAATGGGACTTATTGGAAAGAATTAAATGCAACTATGAAGATTGGGGTTCCGATGATGGTAAGGAGTCAGGTATGACACCTAAGTTCGATTGTGTTAAATCTTTTATGGATACCGATGCTTTTCGTGGATTTAGCGCTAAGTATGGACTTGACTCTGAGATAGTAGCTTCTTTCTGTGAATCTTTTTCTACTCACGTTGATCTCCCTAAAGAGAAGTGGTTTAAATATAATCCTCCTATTGAAGTGAAAGTAGTTGCACCTATTACAGTCGAAGAAAAGACTATTACCTATAGTGATCCTATTGTTCCTACTTCTTATGTTGAAAAACCTCCTTTTCCTGTTAGGATAAAGGATCATGCTAAAGCTTCGACTGTTGTTCGTAAGAGTAATACTAGGACTTATACACCTCCTGAGCAAATTAATGTTGAACCTATTATTGCTATGGTTAAAGATCTCTTGGATGAGGATTTAGATGGGCATGTTATTTCTTTCTGTGGTGAGACTGCTAATATTGCTAGGCCAGATACTAAGACACATAGACCTGTCATAGGCATGCCTGTTATTTCTGTTAAAATAGGAGATCATTGTTATCATGGCTTATGTGATGTGGGTGCTAGTGCTAGTGCAATACCTTATACCTTATATCAAGAAATTATGCATGACATTGCACCCATTGAATTAGAAGACATTGATGTTACCATTAAGCTTGCTAATAGGGATACCATTAAACCTATTGGGATTGTTAGAGTTGTTGAAGTTTTGTGTGGGAAGGTTAAATACCCTGCTGATTTTCTTGTTCTCGGTTCCCCACAAGATGATTTTTGTCCCATTATTTTCGGTAGACCCTTCTTGAATACAGCTAGTGCTACGATTAATTGTGAAAAGAATACTGTCATCATTGGCATAGATGGTATGTCTCATGAGTTTAATTTTGCTAAGTTTATTAGACAACCTCATGATAGGGAACCACCTAGTAAGGATGAAATTATTGGTCTTGCTTCCATTGCTATTCCTCCAACTGATCCGTTAGAACAATATTTGCTAGACCATGAAAACGATATGTTTATGAAGGAAAGAGAGGAAATAGATGAGGTGTTCCTTAAACAGGAACCTATGCTGAAACATAACCTTCCCGTTGAAATTCTTGGGGACCCCCCTCCACCCAAGGGTGATCCCGTGTTTGAACTCGAACCATTACCTGATAATCTTAAGTATGCTTATCTTGATGAAAAAGAAATATATCCTGTTATTATTAGTGCTAACCTTTCAGAGAAAGAAGAAGAAAGATTATTGAAAACTCTGAAGAAGCACCGAGCAGCTATTGGATATACTCTGGATGATCTTAAGGGCATTAGTCCCACATTATGCCAACACAAAATTACAGTGGAGAAAGATGCCAAACCAGTTAAAGATCCTCAAAGACGGTTAAATCCCAAGATGAAGGAAGTGGTAAGAAAGGAGATACTAAAGCTCCTTGAGGCAGGTATTATTTATCCCACTGCTGATAGTGAATGGGTAAGCCCTGTCCATTGTGTTCCTAAAAAGGGAGGTATTACCATTGTTCCTAATGATAAAGATGAATTGATCTCGCAAAGAATTATTATAGGTTATAAGATGGTAATTGATTTCCGTAAGTTAAATAAAGCTACTAAGAAAGATCATTACCCTTTACCTTTTACTGATCAAATACTAGAAAGACTATCCAAACACACACATTTCTGCTTTCTAGATGGTTATTCTGGCTTCTCTCAGATACCTGTGTCAGCGAAGGATCAATCTAAAACTACTTTTACTTTCCGTTTTGGTACTTTTGCTTATAGACGTATGCCTTTTGGTTTATGTAATGCACCTACTACCTTTCAAAGATGCATGATGGCTATATTCTCTGATTTTTGTGAAAAGATTTGTGAGGTATTCATGGATGACTTTTCCATTTATGGATCCTCTTTTGATGATTGTTTGAGCAACCTTGATCGAGTTTTTCAGAGATGCGAAGACACTAGTGTCGTCCTGAATTGGGAAAAGTGTCACTTTATGGTTAATGAAGGCATTGTCTTGGGGCACAAGATCTCCGAGAGAGGTATTGAAGTTGATAAAGCCAAGGTTGATGCTATTGAAAAGATGCCATGTCCCAAGGACATAAAAGGTATAAGAAGTTTCCTCGGTCATGCCGGTTTTTATAGGAGGTTCATTAAGGACTTCTCTAAAATCTCTAGGCCTCTGACTAATTTATTGCAAATATATATTCCTTTTGTCTTTGATGATGATTGTGTAGAAGCATTTGAAATACTTAGGAAAGCTTTGATCACATCACCCATCGTTCAGCCACCTGATTGGAATTTACCTTTTGAAATTACGCGCGATGCTAGTGATTATGCTGTAGGTGTTGTTCTAGGGCAAAGAGTCGATAAGAAATTGAATGTTATCTAGTATGCTAATAAGACTCTTGATTTTGCCCAGAGAAATTATGCTACTACTGAAAAAGAGTTCTTAGCAGTTGTGTTTGCATGTGATAAGTTTAGACCTTATATTGTTGATTCCAAAGTTACTATTCACACTGATCATGTTGCTATTAAATATCTTATGGAAAAGGAAGATGCTAAGCCTAGACTCATTAGATGGGTTCTCTTGCTCCAAGAATTTGACTTGCATATTATTGATAGAAAGGGAGCTAAGAACCCCGTTGCAGATAACTTGTCTAGGTTAGAGAATGTTCTTGATGACCCACTGCCTATTAATGATAGCTTTCCTAATGAACAATTAGCGGTCGTCAAAGCTTCTCGTACCGCTCCTTGGTATGCTGGTTATGCTAATTACATTGTTGCTAAATATATACCGCCTAGTTTGACATACCAGCAAAAGAAAAAGTTCTTTTATGATTTAAGACATTACTTCTGGGATGACCCACACCTTTATAAAGGAGTAGATGTTGTTATTAGACTTTGTGTGCCTTAGCATGAAGAGGAACAGATTCTACGCAAGTGTCACTCTGAATCCTATGGAGTACACCACGCTGGAGATAGAACTGCACACAAAGTACTACAATCTGGTTTTTATTGGCCTACTCTCTTCAAATATGTTTGTAAGTTTGTCTTATCTTGTGATGAATGTCAAAGAATAGGTAACATAAGTAGACGTCAAGAAATGCCTATGAATTATTCTCTTGTTATTGAACCGTTTGATGTTTGGGGCTTTGATTATATGGGACCTTTTCCTGCCTCTAATGGTTATACACATATTTTAGTTGTTGTTGATTACATTACTAAGTGGGTAGAAGCTATTCCAACTAGTAGTGTTGATCATAACACTTCTATTAAAATGCTTAAAGAAGTTATTTTCCCGAGGTTTGGAGTCCCTAGATATCTTATGATTGATGGTGGTTCACATTTTATTCATGGTGCTTTCCGTAATATGCTTGGTAAGTATGATGTCAATCATAGAATCGCATCTCCTTATCATCCGCAGTCTAGTGGTCAAGTAGAGTTGAGCAATAGAGAGCTCAAATTAATTTTGCAAAAGACTGTGAATAGATCTAGATAGAATTGGTCCAAAAAACTTGATGATGCATTATGGGCCTATAGAACTGCATACAAAAATCCTATGGGTATGTCTCCATATAAGATGGTTTATGGAAAAGCGTGTCATTTACCTCTTGAACTTGAACATAAGGCATATTGGGCTATTAAGGAGCTCAATTATGAAGTCAAACTTGCCGGTGAGAAGAGATTGTTTGATATTAGCTCACTTGATGAATGGAGAACTCAAGCCTATGAGAATGCCAAGCTATTCAAAGAAAAAGTCAAGCGCTGGCATGACAAAAAGATACAAAAGCGTGAGTTTAACTTAGGAGATTATGTGTTATTATTCAACTCTCGTTTAAGATTTTTTGCAGGCAAACTCCTCTCAAAATGGGAAGGTCCTTACATTATCGAAGAGGTCTATCGTTCTGGTGCCATAAAAATCAACAACTTCGAAGGCACGAGTCCAAGGGTGGTAAACGGTCAAAGAAATAAACATTATAATTCAGGTAATCCTATCAATGTTGAAACTAATATTATTGAAACCATAACCCCTGAGGAATACATAAGGAACACTTTCCAGAACATTCCAGACTCCAAAAAGGAATAGGTATGTGGTATGGTAAGTAAACCGACTCCAAAACAACTTCAGTGGCAATTTCTGTCAGTTTTGGAATATTTAAGAATTTTAGAAAGAAAGAAGTTGTCCAAAAGGAACACGAGGCTCGCACGAGAGTGGAGGGCACCCACCCCCTACTGGGCGCGCCCCCTGTCTCGTGGGCACCTCGTGTGCCTCCCGGACTCCATTTTCTTGCATGTTATGTATTTTGGTCGGTAAAAATTCATTATATATACTCTTGAAGGTTTTGACCACCGTACCTCGACAAAATCCTCTGTTTTTGTTTTGAGTTGTTTCTGCCACAGATCTGGAGCAAGATGTCGTCCCAAGATTTGGAGGAATAAGAAGACTATAATCCTAAGGAGAAGGAGGAGACAAGCTCCAATGAAGAGGACGATCCACTACCTCAACCTGGCGATATGCATGTGGAGTTCAAGAAGTCAAGCCTCCCTTAGGTTCAATCTATCCCACCACGTTTTTTGCAGGACAGCAAGGCGGCATTATGCAAAAATATAATGAAACTTGAGCTCGAGAATGAGGATCTGAGGGAGGAAAATTTTAGCCTCAGACGCAAGCTAGAGAAGAAAAATGCAACAACTCCACCATCACCACCTCCGAAGAAAGAGACATAATCACATGGGTATGGGCACTCCCCTTGGCAACTTCCAATCTTGGGGGAGGTGCCCTGGTATCGTATCACCATCACACTCCTATTTTTACCGCTTTATTTAGTTCGATCCTTTTAGTAGTATCTTGATCTAGTAGATTGAAGTTTTGATATCAAGTAGTTTGAGTTTTGCTTTGTGATCTCTTTTTGTAATCGAGTCCATGAGCTATCTATAATATAGATTAGTGTTGAGTCAAGGGCTTTTCTATGTTGCTATGATCTTGAGAAAGTAGAAAGAATAAAAGAGTTCATATTGATCTTATGGATAGTGATGACTTCACACATAGAAAGTATGAGGCATAAAAATTGTTGAGAGTTGATAAACTTAGCCTTGGTCATCGTTGCAATTAATAGGAAGTGATAAGGAAAGAGGGGTTTACATATAAATATATTATGTTGGACAACTTTTATAATTGGGAGCACTCATTAAGTATGACATGCTAAAAGAGTTGACGTTGGACAAGGAAGACAACATAATGGTTTATGTTTTCCGACAACTCAGTTAAAGTATATTCTCATTAACCTTCCAAACATGTTGAGCTTGCCTTTCCCCCTCATGCTAGCCAAATTCCTTGCACCAAGTAGAGATACTACTTGTGCTTCCAAATATCCTTAAACCCAGTTTTGCCATGAGAGTCCATCATACCTACCTATGGATTGAGTAAGATCCTTCAAGTAAGTTGTCATGTTGCAAGCAATAAAAATTGCTATCTAAATATGTATGACTTATTAGTGCAGAAAAAATAAGCTTTGTACGAACTTGTTGTGGAAGTAGTAAAAGCGACAGACTGCATAATAAAGGTCCACATACAAGGGGCAATATAAAGTGACGTTCTTTTGCATTAAGATTTTGTGCATCATCCCTAAACGCACATGACAACCTCTGCTTCCCTCTGCGAAGGGCCTATCTTTTACTTTACGTTTTACTTTATGCTTGAGTCAAGGTGATCCTCACCTTTCCCTTTTTCATTTTATCATTTGGCAAGCTCCTCATGTTTGAAAGATCATGATATATATATATATATATATATATATATATATATATCCAATTGGATGTAAGTTAGCATGGGATATTATTGTTGACATCACCTAAAGGTGAATACGTTGGGAGGCAACACAATAACCCCTATCTTTCTCAGTGTCCGGCTGAAACTCCATAACCACAGGTATTGCGTGAGTGTTACCAATTATAGAAGACTACAAGATAGTTGAGTATGTGAGCTTGCTGAAAAGCTCTATTGTTGACTCTTTTTGATGTTACGATAAATTGCAATTGCTTCAATGACTGAGATTATAGTTTGTTAGTTCCCAATGAAGTTTTTGAACCATACTTGACATTGTGAATTGATTGTTACTTGAAATCATATGATAAAATCTATATATGTTGCTATTATTAGAATGATCATGATGCCCTCATGTCCGTATTTTATTTTTATCGACACCTCTATCTTTAAACATGTGGACATATTTTTCGATTTCGGCTTCCGCTTGAGGACAAGCGAGGTCTAAGCTTGGGGGAGTTGATACGTCCATTTTGCATCATGCTTTTATATAAATATTTATTGCATTATGGGCTGTTATTACACATTATATCTCAATACTTATGGCTATTCTCTCTTATTTTACAAGGTTTACCATGAAGAGGGGGAATGCCGGCAGCTGGAATTCTGGCTAGAAAAGGAGCAAATGTTGGAAACCTATTCTGCACAACTCCAAAAGTCCTGAAACTCCATGAAATATCTTTTTGGATTTAATAAGAATTTTTGAGCGAAAAAAATACACCAGGGGGCCCACACCCTGTCTAGGAGAGAGGAGCCCCCCCCCCTATAGGGCGCGCCCCTATCTCCTGGGCCCCCTGGTGGGCCTCTGGTGTCCATCTTCTGCTATATCAGAGCTTTTACCCTGGAAAAAATTGTTGGCAAGCTTACGGGACAAAACTCCGCCACCACGAGGCGGAACCTTGGCGGAACCAATTTAGGGCTCTGGTGGAGCTGTTCTGCCGGGGACACTTCCCTTCGGGAGGGGGAAATCATCATCAACATCAACACCAATGATCCTCTCATCAGGAGGGGGTCAATCTCCATCAACATCTTCACCAGCGCCATCTCCTCTCAAAACCCTAGTTCATCTCTTGTATCCAATCTTGTATCAAAACCACAAATTGGTACCTGTGGGTTGCTAGTAGTGTTGATTACTCCTTGTAGTTGATGCTAATTGGTTTACTTGGTGGAAGATCATATGTTCAGATCCTTTATGCATATTATTACTCCTCTAATTATTGACATGAATATGCTTTGTGAGTAGTTACGTTTGTTCCTGAGGACATGGGTGAAGTCTTGCTATTAGTAGTCATGTGAATTTGGTATTCGTTCGATATTTTGATGAGATGTATGTTGTCTTTTCCTCTAGTGGTGTTATGTGAATGTCGACTACATGACACTTCACCATTATTTAGGCCTAGAGGAAGGCATGGGGAAGTAATAAGTAGATGATGGGTTGCTAGAGTGCCAGAAGCTTAAACCCTAGTTTATGCGTTGCTTCGTTAGGGGCTGATATGGATCCATATGTTTAATGATGTGGTTTGGTTTACCTTAATACTTCTTTTGTAGTTGCAGATGCTTGCAATAGGGGTTAATCATAAGTGGGATGCTTGTCCAAGTAAGGGCAGTACCCAAGTACCGGTCCACCCACATATCAAATTATCAAAGTACCGAACGCGAATCATATGAATGTGATGAAAACTAGATTGACGATAATTCCCAATGTGTCCTCGGGAGCTCCTTTCTCATTATTAGAAATCATTAAGGCTTATCCTTTGCTACATTAAGGATTGGGCCACCTTGCTGCACCTTACTTACTTTATTTACTTGTTACTCGTTACTATTCATCTTATCACAAAACTATCTATCACCTACAATTTCAGTGCTTGCAGAGAAAACCTTACTGAAAACCGCTTATCATTTCCTTCTGCTCCTCGTTGGGTTCAACACTCTTACTTATCGAAAGGACTACGATCGATCCCCTACACTTGTGGGTCATCGGACCTCCTAACTACTCCTGGGCGTCGACGATCTTCACGTAGTAGCATCCATCGGCGGTGGCATCTGGCTCCAGGGATCCACCATCTGGTTGCAACAACCGGAAAGAAGAAAGAAGGGGGAAAAGAGGGTAGCAAAGCAACCGTGAGTACTCATCCAAAGTACTCACAAGCATCAGATCTATACTAAGTATGCACTGGTATCAAATGGAAGGTTTGTATATGTTGACTGAACTTCAGAATGCCAGAATAGAGGGGGAAGGCCTAGCCTATCAAAGACTAGCATCTTCAAGCAGCTCCAAGCATCTTGCAGCATATAGAAGAGTAAAGAATAGCAGTTTATAATTATCAAACATGTTGTAACATTAACACCCAGAGATCCTTCCTCGACTCCCTGCGAGAAAGCAATCTCGGAGCCACATATCTCAAGTATCCATTTGTAGTTATATAAGATCGGGATATAAGTATGAACGTCCCTTACCGTGGACACGACTACTAATAGATAATCTTCCCTGCAGGGGTGCACCACATTTTCCAACGCGCTTGATTACTCTAGCCGGACACACTTTCCTGGGCCATGCCCGAGCTTGGAAGATCAACACGTCGTAGCCCTACCTAGGCTCAGCAGAGAGGTCCCCGCCGGTCCACCTCCTAAGCACTCTGGGGTCTAGGACCATCGCCTGTTGCGCTCCAGGTCGTTGGGTACAGGGCAGGTCCAGGCTCCACCACTATAGGATGGTGCCGGCCCAGGCGTGCCGCACTGCTGAACTGGACGTCTGACAAAGCTTCGGCTGATACCACGACACCGAGGCCCATAACTATTCTCGCGTGGTGGTTGGTGTGTAAAGGCCAGAGGCCAACTGAGAACAAATACCGAAACCAAAGTGTATTATTAGCTTGCGGAGACGAGCAGAGACTCACGATCGAAGTGACCCCGTCGCCCTATCCCGTGGACTTAGGGCAAGGGCCCAGAATGCCCGGCCGTGCCATGTCATTATCTTGCGGGTGCTCTCCGGGCCCGCCCGACTTTCACCATGGTCTCAAGTAGAGTCAACGCAATAGTGTGTCCAAACATCAAGGGGAAAACCCAAGGAATCACCCTCGGAGGATTCCACTCGATGTAATCATCAAGGTGAATGTAAGAGGAACCACCCTCGAGGTTCACACTAGACGAGTTGCACAACAGAACCGTATCAGGAATGGTGAAGGAGGAACCACCCTCGTTGACCACGATCGAATAGCTACACTACAGAGATCTCATCAGGAGTGATGTATGAGGTTCCACCCTCGACACTCGATGGTAACTCTGCCCAGTTGAGCAACAAAAAGGGGCATGATGTGATGTGAGGTGTCGGGCTCTGGTTGTCGATCATGTTGATTGAGGCGTCGATGATGAAGCAGGGACAACAAGGACAAGGTGGGGGCCACTGATGGATCACTAGCCAACCTATACTAAGCAGTTTAGCATAGGCAGGTAGGTAACAAATGCTGGTACAAAAGCAGGCTATGCATCAGAATAGGAGCAATCAATAATAGTAGCAAAATCTATTGCAAGCATGAGAGAATGGAATGGGTGATATTGGGATGATAAAAAGGGGGCTTAACTGGTTGCTCAGACGAGAAGGAGGGTCGTCGTCGACGTAGTCGATCACAGGGGCACCAGCAGCGGTCTCGGGGTCTACCGGAGAGAAGAGGGGGAAGAAACAGTAAATACACACAAACATAAAAAAGAAAATAAGCGGGACTAGAGGTGTTCTAACGCAATGTTAGATGATACTGTCGAAGGGGGAAAACATCCGAGAAAGTTTTCCCGGTTCTGGACGTTTGTCAGACAGATGAACCAGAGGGGAAAGGTTCGATGTTTGTTATGATAGGGATGCGTGGCGGACGAACGGACCACATGTTCAGATTCGTCTCGTCGTTCTGAGCAACTTTCATGTACAAAGTTTTTCGATCCGAGTTACGGTTAATTTTCTATGATTTTTCAAAGTTTTAAACAATTTCTGTAAAATCCTGGCATTTATTTAACTCGAATTTAAACAGTAAAATACTTTTTATTACACAGGGCAAACCCAGCCACAGTCAATGACATGTGGGGTCAATCAGCAGTACAGTCAGCGTTGACTGGGTCAAAGCTGACCAGTCGACAGGGTCAAAGGGGCCCATCTGTCAGTGTCACATGTGTTAAACAAAAATGTTTAAATCAGCCTAATTAATGGTGGGGCCCTACCGTCATTGACACATTAGGCTAATTAGAAGTTAATTAGCTAATTAATCTAGATTAATTATTTAATTAATAACTTAACTAGTTTTACATTTTCTTTTTCATTTTCTTGTTCTAAAGAAAAAGGGGGCCCTGTGGTCATTGGCCCAGCCATAGAGGAGGGATGGGCACCCACGAGCGCGCTAGGTGCTGGCGGCGACAACCAGTGGCATGGGCGGGGAGTAGGGCGCCACCGACGGCGAATTGCGGCGAGGACAGGGCGCGAGCTGGGTCAGGCAGTCGGAGACGGGGCATACGACGCGGCTGCGACAACCGCAGTAGCATGGCGGCAGCGGAGACGCACGAGGTAGCGGGCTAGGCCGGGCGTGGCGGAAGCCTGGCTAGGCACAGTGTGTAGCTGAGGGCCGCAGGGTGAGGGAAGTAGGGCGCGCACAGTCGGTGAGCGGGGGAACACGGCGGACGGCGTCCTACGATGGGACATAGAGGAGAGGAGGGAAGGCGCTCACCCAGATGCAGGGTATGCCGACGAGGCTCGGGGAGACCCGTTGAGGAGGAGGTCGGGGACGACAGCGAGTGCCGGGCGGGGCAGCGTTGGCGACGCGTCAGGGCTCGGGGCGCAGCGGGGTCGATCCCCCGTTCCAAATCGGGGGCGAAGGAGCCGGGACGGCACGCGGACGGGCGTCGGGGACGGCTTGGGGGTGAGGTGAGGCCGCAACGGCGACAACATGGCGGGGCGCCGGCTCGAGGCTGGGCGACGACATGGGTGGAACGGCGACATGCTCGGGCAACGCAATGAGGCGGCGAGCAGCGGCGTTGGCGGGGCAGAGTAAGCGGCAGGGTGGCGCCGGGATGGGCACCGGCATCGGGGGCGCGGGGCCGGTCCCCTGAGCGTGGTCAGGTGCCCAGATCAAGCGAGGGAGGGCATGCAAGAGGGAGAGAGAGTCGCGGGGGGGGGGAGTGGTGTAACGCCCCGAGACCGACGCTTCAGGTGCCCTTCCATTTATTTTAGTTGTTGTCGTGTGTTTATTGTGTTTGTTGCATTAGCATAATTATTTTGCATATTTATTTTCTATGTGTTTATGCCATGATCATGTTGAGTGTGTTGTCATATTTTCTTCTTGCTTCATGATCATCATTGTTTACATTGCATTGTGCCTCTTGTCATTTTGCATTTCATCATAATCACCATGTGCATTGCATTCTGCATGATGTTGTCTTGCTCTATTCATGTCGTATGTATCAACCCCTTTGCTATCTCTCTCAAGCCATGCCCATGTATCATCACCTCTCCCTTCCTTCTTCTTTCATGTTTTGCAAGTAACATTATTCCCTCCTCTATTAGTGTTCATTCATATCCTGATGAGCTTACTCCATGCCTTATACCTCTCTGTCAAATATCATCCATTTTGGAGTTGTTTTGGTTGGGTTCAAAAATGGCTCAAGTTTGAATTTAATTCAAACTTGGATTATTTTTTTCCTCTAAAAATTGCCAAGTCAATTTATTCTAATCCTGCATAAAACTAGCAGTCCAGAAATATTTTCTTCTTAGCCACTGACCTCTCACAACTCCCTGTACATTCCCTCCTTCATTTCTGTTTGAGGAAATAAAAAAAGGAAGGAGTATTTGCAAGAGAGGGAGGGAGCTACCCAGCGCGGCCACATGGGCCTTCTCTAGTCCAGCGAACAGCAGGCCGCAGCTATCCAGCTCCCTTGGTAAAATTCCAGCGTGGTCGCCCATTTCACTTTCCCTGGGCCCGCATGTCATTCTCTCCACTTCACCTTTCTTCCTCCTCCCGTTGCTTTTCCTCTCTCACGGTAAAATTGCGCGTTGCCGCACCTGGCCACCGAGGCAGCTAGCCGAGCCGCGCCTCGCCCTATAAGAGGCCTCGTGGCGCCCTAGGGTTCTAGTCTTCCCCTCCCCCTCTTTCTCCGTTGCCGCCACGCAGGTAAGGGGCACCCAAGCACTCTGTTGCCTCGCTCCCGATTGCCATGGACGAGGAGCCGGAGCTCTCCTCCGGCATAGGAGCTCCAACGCCGGCCCCTTCTTCCTCTACACGCACCAAGACGCCTCCACAACCCCGTTCCCACTGCGATCCAAGGCCGGAGCCACCAAGTTCCTCGATGTCATCTTCCTCTGCTTCCTCTACTTCACGGACCCGAGCGCCTCCGTTGATCATCACGCCCTCCCACCGTCTCCAGTCACCCGTGACCTCATATGACTCCAGCAGCACCCCCATGGTGAAGCCCCGCTCCTCCCCATCTCTCCCTCCAGTTCAATTCTGTCACCGTGGTCGTCTTCCCGAGTCGCCAATCCCATATCCGCCATGGATGAGGTGCTCGAGCTCCTCACACCCATGCGCCTCCTGCACATACGCGCACAACACACGCGCATCCTCTGCACGCACGCCGCCCCTTTACTGCACCTTCGCGGGCACACCAACACGCACATGCATCTGCACATGCACACGACCGCGCTAGTTTGCGAGCCCGTGGCCCTGCTGCGTCTTGCCTCGCCGCCATGCCCGGGATGAGCTCAAGCTCGTGCTCGAGCCAATCTCCTGCAGGTGCTCCACCTGCACGCGACCATCCCGCAACTGCTCAAGCATCCAATCCCGCACCCACGCTAGTGCTCTTCTGCTGCAGAAGCCGCCGCCTTCGCTCGCTGTCATTGCCGGATTTTTGCCATCCGTCCTGAAGCCATGGCTGGTAGTTAGGATCAACCTTTTGTCATTGCACCCCATCTGAGCTCAGTCCCCTCACTAGCCTGGTGATCATCGCCGTGCATGCTAATCTGAGGGATCTGGGGTTCAAATTCCGTGTGCCACCATTGTTTTTCCTTTTTGCTCCTATTTGTGTTTCCTCAGTTCAGTTCAGTCCGACAGGATGTGTCATCTAGGGACGAACTCCTACAGTGCACAAGGAATGTTTCAGCCCAGCTGGTCGCTGCGCTGCACTTCCACCCGGGCGACCAGGGATCAAATCCCCACGTCCGCACCTTTTGTTTTCACCAATTTTTTCTTCACTCAGATCAAGCTCTGCTCATGTTTCATGTCCAGTCATTTCCATTTTTCAGCCAATCAAGTCAGTAGCCCAGTGGTCATCTCAGCGCACAAACAGCAGGATGTCCTGGGATCGAATCCCATCGAGCCTCAATTCTTTTCCACTATTTTGTATTGTTAATAACAAATCATGCATGCAGCCAAATTAAACAAACTATATATGTAAAATGCTTAGAATTTTATCTAGTTTCACAATTTGCTGCTTTCATCCGTGCTAAAAATGTTTAAACATGTTGTTTCGATTAATTTGCTCAAATGGCATGTTAAAATTGTTTATTTCATAACTAAATAACCGTACCTCGGTTTTAAATGTTATTTATATGTAAATGGACTAGAAAAATGCATAGTTTAACATGGTAGCATTACTTGGCATGTTTAACAACTCTGAAATTGTGTATAGGGCAGAACAGTAGAAAATTTGAAATATGACATGAGGATTTCCGGAATGGTTATTTGTTGTTTCCGGCCTCATTTAAAATTGCCTAGATAGGTAGTTTTATTATGCTTCGCCTCTTGCCATTTAACAACATTTAACTTTGTCATGCATCATACTTGGTTGTGCATCATGCCTTGTTGATGTGTTGTGTGTTTACCTTGTTGTTTGCTTCGTTCCGGTTGTGCTCCTTCTCATTAGTTCCTATTTTGTTGCGATCATGAGGATTCGTTCATCTACTCTTGGTTCGTCTTGATGGCTTCATCTTCTTCATGGACTCTTTCTTCTTCCTAGCGGGATTTCAGGCAAGATGACCGTTATTCTGGATCTCACTACTATCATTGCTATGCTAGTTGCTTCGTTCTATCGCTATGCTGCGCTACCTATTGGTACTTCCATTTTGCATCATGCTTTTATGTCAATATTTATTGCATTATGGGCTGTTATTTCATGTTATGTCACAATACTTATGGCTATTCTCTCTTATTTTACAAGGTTTACATAAAGAGGGAGAATGCCGGCAGCTGGAATTCTAGGCTAGAAAAGGAGCAAATATTGAAGGATTATCCTGCGCAACTCCAAAAGTCCTGAAACTCCACGGAATACCTTAAAATAAATAAAGAAAAATCGTCGCCAAAGATGAAGTCCAGGGGGGCCACACCCTGCTCATGAGGGTGGGGGGGGCCCTAGGTGCGCCCCCTACCTCGTGGGCCCCCTGGTGGCTCTCCGACATCCATCTTCTCCCATATGAAGTCTTTCGATGAGAAAAAATAGAGGAGAACCTTTCGGGACGAGACTCCGCCGCCACGAGGCGGAACCTTGGCGGAACCAATCTAGGGCTCCGGCAGAGCTGTTCTGTCGGGGACACTTCCCTACGGGAGGCGGAAATCATCACCATCGTCATCACCAATGCTCCTCTCATCAGGAGAGGGCAATCTCCATCAACATCTTCATCAGCACCATCTCATCTCCAAACCCTAGTTCATTTCTTGTATCCAATTCTTGTCTCCAAGTCCGAGATTGGTGCTAGTAGGTTGCTAGTAGTGTTGACTACTCCTTGTAGTTGATGCTAGTTGGTTTATTTGGTGGAAGATCATATGTTCAGATCCTTTATGCACGCTATTACCCCTCTGATTATGAACATGAATATGCTTTGTGAGTAGTTACGTTTGTTCCTGAGGACACTAGTAGAAAAAGGGTCAAACGTGAAGCACATTAGTGCCGGTTTGTATTAGAGCCGGCACAAATGTATACATTAGTGCCGGTTCCAACGGCTAGCCGGGCCGCTCTCATTAGTACCGGTTCGTGGCTAACATTTAGCACCGGTTCGTGCCACGAACCGGTACTAATGAGGGTGGTGGCAGGATGTTGTCAGTCTGGGCCCCCTCCAGCACCTTTAGTACCGGTTCGTGGCACGAACCGGTACTATAGGTCCTCCTGCATATAAACCCTTCGTCCCAGCTCGCTCTGTTCTTCCCCTTTCCCCTCTCCTCTCCTCTCTGTTCTTCCTCTTCCCCTCGAGCTCATCACACATTTTGCCCAAAATTTGTCAAGATTTGAAGGCCCCCATCCATTCAAGTGATCACAAAGGTTAGCAACTTTGTCCTTTCATCTCTCGTTGCTAGATTAGCTCTTGCAATGCTTTATATAGTTATTAATTTGTGAGTTTAGTAATTTGGGAGGAAATATATATATGTGCTAGTATTTGATGTATATGCAATTTGAGGTCAAAAATAACACTTAGTTTGCATATGTAGGTGTGGTTTACTTAGTGCCTTCTAAATCTCCGTCGTAACCACCGTCGATCACCCGCACCGTCCCGTCGCCGGCACCACCTTGTGGTGAGCCTCTTGTTCATGAAATTTTATATAAAAAATTGATGTTTGTGTGATTTGGATATATAGTTAATCATGTAATAATTATCTTACCCGTACGTTGTTTGTTATACATAGTGCCATGGTTTTGATATCCGTCCCCGTCGGCCCTCGTCCTTGTTATGATTCGGATGTGGTATATTCTCTTTTAAAACTATTTGTTACATTTCGTGTTTATGACAAATTATGCCCATCAAGTTGACATAGATATTTTTATCTAGGAGGTATGTGAACCGGAAATTCCAACCGACCCTATTGTCGAGAGGTTAAATTTAGTTGAAAGAGAAAACGAGTAGTTGAAAGAAAAATTGAAAAGAATTGAGGGGGAGAAGATGGAATTGGAGTTGCATGTTGCCGATGTCTTCGATGATCACAAGATTAGAAAGATTAGAAAATATGCCATCGATAGTGAGGCTTGGTATCATTATGTCGTTGGATCAATTGTTACCTTAGTTGCGATCTTGATCGCATTTGTTGTTGCATTTAAATGCTTTAGCTAGAGAGTTATTTGTTTGTTGCATTTAAGTGTTGTATGAACTTTATGTATGAACTTGTATTAATTTGGTCTATTCGGTGTTGTGTAATGAAGATGAGCCGGCAATGGATGTACGATGACCGATGCTCTCCCCAGTTTGTTGAGGGCGTGCATACTTTTCTGCTTGCGGCTGACGCAAACAAGCGGGCGGATGGTTTTATGCCTTGTCCATGTGCTGGCTATAAGAATGGTCACAATTACTCTACGTCAAGAACCATTCACGTCCACCTGTTTGAGTCCGGTTTCATGCCCCACTATAATGTTTGGACCAAGCACGGAGAAAGAGGGGTTATGATGGAAGACAATGAAGAAGAAGAGGACGACGACAGCTATCCTGGCCATGGGTTCCCTGAATACGATGATACAACAATGGGGGAAGAAGCTGAGCCGGTAATGTGGGAAGAAGCTGAGCCGGCAATGCGGGAAGAAGCTGAAGAAGAGGCATCAGATGAGCCCGTTGATGATCTAGGTCGGGCCATTACCGATGCAAAGAGAAACTGCGCAAGTGATTTGGAGAAGAAGAAGTTGCAGCGTATGTTAGAGGATCACAAAAAATTGTTGTACCCGAATTGCGTTGGTGACAAGAAAAAGCTGGGCACCACACTGGAATTGCTGCAATGGAAGGTAGAGAATGGTGTATCTGACAAGGGATTTGGAAAGTTGCTGGTAATGATAAAGGATATGCTTCCAAAGGACAACGAATTGCCCGAGAGTACGTACGAAGCAAAGAAGGCTGTCTGCCCTCTAGGGTTAGAGGTGCAGAAGATACATGCATGCCCTAATGATTGCATCCTCTACTGCGGTGAGTACGAGGATTTGAACGCTTGCTCGGTATGTGGTGCATTGCGATATAAGATCAGCCGCGATGAGCCTGGTGATGTCGAGGGCGAGCGCCCCAGGAAGAAGATTCCTGCCAAGGTGATGTGGTATTCTCCTATAATACCACGGTTGAAACGTTTGTTCCAAAACAAAGAGCATGCCAAGGCGATGCGATGGCACAGAGAAGACCGTAAGAAAGACGGAAAGTTGAGAGTACCCGCTGACGGGTCGCAGTGGAGAAAAGTCGAAAGGAAGTACGGGAAGGAGTGTGCAGATGACGCAAGGAGCGTATGGTTTGGTCTAAGCGCAGATGGCATTAATCCTTTTGGGGAGCAGAGCAGCAACCATAGCACCTGGCCTGTGACTCTATGTTTGTATAACCTTCCTCCTTGGTTGTGCATGAAGCGGAAGTTCATTATGATGCCAGTGCTCATCCAAGGCCCTAAGCAACCCGGCAACGACATTGATGTGTACCTAAGGCCATTAGTTGAAGAACTCTTACAACTGTGGAATGGAACAGGTGTACGTGCGTGGGATGAGCACATGGGGGAAGAATTTGACCTAAAGGCGTTGCTGTTTGTGACCATCAATGATTGGCCTGCTCTCAGTAACCTTTCAGGACAGACAAACAAGGGATACCGCGGATGCACGCACTGTTTGGATGATACCGACAGTATATATTTGAATAGTTGTAAGAAGAATGTGTACCTGGGACATCGTCGATTTCTTCCGAGCAGGCATCCCGTAAGAAAGAAAGGCAAGCATTTCAAAGGTGAGGCGGATCACCGGACGAAGCCTCGCCACCGTACTGGTGCTGATGTACATGATATGGTCAAGGATTTGAAGGTGATATTTGGAAAGGGTCCTGGCGGACAACCTGTTCTGAAGGACGCGGATGGACGCGCACCCATGTGGAAGAAGAAATCTATATTTTGGGACCTGCCATATTGGAAAGACCTAGAGGTCCGCTCCACAATCGACGTGATGCACGTGACGAAGAATCTTTGCGTGACCCTGCTTGGCTTCTTGGGCGTGTATGGGAGGCAAAAGATACACCTGAGGCACGGGAGGACCAGCAACGTATGCATGGAGAAGACGGCATACATCAGGATCATGCAAGCTACACTCTTACCAAAGAAGAGAAGGAAATCTTCTTTGAATGCCTGCTCAGTATTAAGGTACCGTCTGGCTTCTCGTCGAATATAAAGGGAATAATAAACATGGCAGAGAAAAAGTTCCAGAACCTAAAGTCTCATGACTGCCACGTGATTATGACGCAACTGCTTCCGGTTGCATTGAGGGGGCTTCTACCGGAAAACATTCGATTAGCCATTGTGAAGCTATGTGCATTTCTCAATGCAATCTCTCAGAAGGTAATTGATCCAGAAATCATACGAAGGTTACAGAATGATTTGGTGCAATGTCTTGTCAGTTTCGAGTTGGTGTTCCCACCATCCTTCTTCAACATCATGACGCACATCCTAGTTCACCTATGCGAAGAGATTAACATTTTGTGTCCTGTATTTCTACACAATATGTTCCCCTTTGAGAGGTTCATGGGAGTCTTAAAGAAATATGTTCATAACCGTGCTAGGCCAGAAGGAAGCATCTCCAAGGGCCATCAAAATGAGGAGGTCATTGAGTTTCGTATTGACTTTATTCCTGACCATAAGCCAATTGGTGTTCCTGAATCGCGGCATAAGGGCAGACTGGATGGAAAAGGCACGCTAGGAGGGGAACAAATAATATCTATGGACAGACATTCTCTCACTGAAGCACACTACACAGTTCTACAGAATTCCACCTTGGTGGCTCCGTATATGGATGAACACAAGAATTTGCTACGCTCCAAACACCCGGAGCGGTCTTGTCACACCCTAGCTAGTCATGCATTAGAGTGTTGCATCATGTTTACTCTTTCATCAGAAACTTGAAATGGGGATGACAGAACCCCCAGTCCCCTCTGAAACCAACTAGGGTTACTAAAACAAATTTTCAATGAACCTGAAATGCCCTTCTAAAATGCCCATCATTTTTGCCTTGGCTCAGAACCTCTGCCAAAAATGGTGCACACTTTTCTAGGCCATCCTAGGGTTGTTGAGTTAAATCATAACTATTTGAATTTGGGCATTTAAAATAATATAAAATATTTAAATGCTCAAATATCTCCAAACTAAAATGTTTCATGTTGGAAATAATCCAACTATGAGCCAGGAGTAGTTTGGTGAATTTTGGAGTTGCCTAGGTATTTTATTTAATTCAACAAAGTTGCAGTTATATTAAATAAAACAGAAAACAGAAAAAAACTAAAAGGGAGAAGCTTACCTAGGCTCCTCCCTGTTCAGCTCGGCCCAGCTAGCAGCCGACCCAGCCCAACACTGTAGCTCCCCGTCGTCTTCCTCCCCACGCCCCGAAGCTGCTGCGTGCTTGCGCGCGCGCGGCCGCGCGGCCACCTCCTGCTTGCCGACGCCCTCCTGGCCGCGTGGACGACGCCCGCAGCCCGTCCCGATCCCTCCTGCTCTCGCTCACTCTCCCCCGTTTCTCCCTCGCTCTCTCTCGCTCTCGGCTGAAGCACACCGTCGCCGCCGTTCGCCTTAGCCACTGCCTCCGGCCACCCCTCGCTCCCCCGAGTAGCTCAGAAGCTCCGCCACAACTCCCTCTTCCTCCCCACCGCTCCACGAGTCCCCGGAAGCCCTGCATCGCCGCCACGTCGCCGTTCCCCTCTTCGGGCTCCGGCCACCGTCGCCGACGAATTCGCCGTCTCCAGCGCGTCCCCGAGCCCGCTTCGACGCCCACTGCAACCGCGGTGAGCCCCCGAGCCGTTTCCCCCTCTCCTTCCCCTCGTTCCCTCACCGTAGCTGCATCCCCACCTCGGCCGAACCTCCGCCGTCGCCGAGCTCGCCGTCGACGCAGCTCCGGTGACCATTTGGTCACCCCGGCGAGTCCAACACGTTCACAGAACCCAGTAGAGCATCCCTAGCGCCTCACTTTGCTCGACTTCGAGCTCCAGCACCAATCCCGCGCACGACCGAACCCCGGCGGCCGCAGCCGAGCTCACCGCCGTCAGCTCCGGCCACCCCGACCCCAACGGACTCCGCCAAGAGCCGCGGGTCGTCCTCAGCTTCACTCCGGTGGTCGCCACGTTCCATTTGGTGGCCGAAACGACCAAAACCACTATCGCCGCTGCACTGTTGGTCGCCGCCGGCCAGAACTCCGGCGAGCTGACGTGGCCTAGTTAATTAGCCACTAATCCACCACCTACTGACGCTGACAAGTGGGCCCTAGGGGTTAGTCAAAGCTAACCAGCCCGGGGTCAACGCGGGCTTAGCCCCTGGTCACTGACGTGTGGACCCCACACATCAGGTTTGACCTGAGCCAGCCCTGTTGACCTGCTGATGTCACTGTGATGTCAGGCTGACGCAGTAAATGATATTCTGAATTTAATTTAAATCAGGAAATTCCAGAATATTATTTAAACTTCAAAAATTCATAACTTTTATTCTGTAACTCCAAATTGGACAAATAATATATGAAAAATGATCAGAAAAATCCAATCTATCCATCTGTACTATTTTCATGCATGATCAAACAAGTTAACTTGATGTTTCAATCAGAACAAGAAAAGGCACTTTAAAAGGCCATATTTGAATTTGGAATTTGAATCTTTGATTCAAATTTGCTCAAACACATCTGGTTTTAGTTGCATTAGCCCAACACACTCATATTGCCATGTTTCGTGCATGCATCATATTGTTGCACATTGTTTGGTGATGCATGTGTATCGTTATCCTTTGCGACAGGATCTGTCCCCGAGGAGTACCGTGATTACCCTAACGAGGAATCGTATCCGTGCAACGAACCATCCGTGTTCTCGCTCCTGCTCTCTTTTACTGCATTAAGACAACGCGATTCAAACTGCTGTGTGCTACGGTAGTTGAACCCATTTCCTCTGCATGACCTGTCATTGCCACAGTAACTAGATGAAACCCACTAGCATGTGTAGGAGTTGATTGAGCCATATGTATGTGTTGTTCCTACCTTGCTATGCCTGCTATGCTTAGAGTCGTGTCAGGTCTGGTTCATCTGGGTGATGGGCTAGAGTGAAATGATTATGTCGGTAATGAGAGTGGTGTGGTGAACACGATTTGGTAAAGGTATCGATGAGAGGCCATGTAGGAGTACATGGTGGGTTGTTTCATTGAAGCCGACCTTAAGCACTGAGATCTGTATGTGTGATTTAAGAATCAGCTACTACCATGCATTGGGCCCGAAACCAATGGACCCTCTCGACTTCTTATTCACCCTAGCTCTCCGTCTAGGAGTTGCAAGTAGTTTCTGGTGTTTGTAGCCTACTGGAGGCCGTGGACAGCGCTGACCGTAGGGGTGGGCTGTGATGCGGTAGGTACGTGGCCGGGTGTACCGAATACCCGTTAGGTATCTCGGGAACCCTGTTCACATCGTTCGGGGCCGTATGGGAAACCTCGGCCGGACTCCCTGCGGATGGAACCCGAATAGGCGATAAACCTGGACTGGAAGCTTAGGTGATTAGGTAGGTCGTGGCCGACACCCACGTTGGGCTTCCGCTTGAAGGTTGCCGAGTACATGTCGTGTAAACGACGATAAGTGGTGAGAGCGTGTATGAAGAAGTACACCCCTGCAGGGTTAACATGATCTATTCGAATAGCCGCGTCCGCGGTGAAGGACTACTTGGTTGCCTATACAGTTCATAGACAAGTAAATGGAAACTATTAAAAGCCTCAAGATAAGTGTGAGTGCCGAGGATGGCTCTTCCGTAGGAAGACGGAGGTGGATCCTCGGTAGTGTATTGAAGTGGTGAATAGTGGACTCGTGTGCGCAAAACTATTTCAAATGGAGTATCGTAGGATAGCCTAGCCAAGGGTCAAAGCTGGCTTGCTGCAATAACTCCACCAACCCTTCTTGATACTATGCATGTATGTAGGATCTGATGTAAGTCTTGCTGAGTACCTTTGTACTCATGTTGCTATAATCTACATTTTTACAGAAGACGCTGCAACCCCTTCTGATGGGTTCTATGTAGACGTTGACATCAACGAGTAGGCTAAAGACCCAGGTGGTGACCCTGAGCTTGTGAAGGACCACATAGTATAGCCAGGCTTTCCAAGCCTCTTTTATTTTACTAGTTGTCTGTACTCAGACAAGTTACTTCCGCTGTTGGCTTGTATGATTGTATGACTTGTATGTTGGGTCGTGAGACCCGTACCTTTGTGTGTATGTTATGTATGGCTCCCTGAGCCTTAAATAAAGTACTTGTGTCGTAGAGTCATGTTGTGATGCTTCGTTGTATTTGCACATATCGAGCATAATGTGTGTATGATTGAAATGCTTGGTATGTGTGGGATCTGACTATCTAGTTGTTTATCTTTAGTAGCCTCTCTTACCGGGAAATGTCTCCTAGTGTTACCGCTGAGCCATGGTAGCTTGCTACTGCTCTGGAACACTTAGGCTGGCCGGCATGTGTCCTTCTTCGTTCCTGTGTCTGTCCCTTCGGGGAAATGTCACGCTTTGAGTACCGGAGTCCTGTTAGCCCGCTACAGCCCGGTTTACCGGAGTCCTGCTAGCCCAGTGCTACAGCCCGGACCCACTTGCTGATGACCGACACGTTCGAAGCTGGGTCATGGATGCCTGTCCCTGTAAGTCTGTGCCACTTTGGGTTTACGACTAGTCATGTCAGCCCGGGCTCTTTATCATATGGATGCTAGCGACACTATCATATACGTGAGCCAAAAGGCGCAAACGGTCCCGGGAAAAGGTAAGACGACACCCGTGGGGATACCGTGCGTGAGGCCGCAAAGTGATATGAGGTGTTACCAGCTAGATCGATGTGACATCGAGTCGGGGTCCTGACAGCGTTGGCATCAGAGCCGGACTGCCTGTAGGTTCTCCAAGCCAAACTGGTCGATGTTGAGTCTAGAAATTCTTTAGTTATATGTAGGGGAATTGTTTGTGGGTTGGAACGTAAGGCTCTTTTTACTCCTTTATCTTATGACATTCTGATCTGAGTCAGTCCATTCTTCCACCGGGGGTTAAGGAATTAGGATCTGTTCTCTCTATCAGGATCACGTGTTACTAATCAGTAGTACCTTATAAGTTTGATGGATACAAGCCTAGTTCAGTTCTACTACCACATTATGTTGTTAGAATGGATTCAGAACTTGATATGATGATGTTGGGTGTGTACGAAATCCTTTGTCAAATGTCTCAATATCCTTTTTGAGCATTTACAGCTGTTATGCTGCCGAAATTTTGCTAGAAATTCTAATGCCTTTGCATTATAACTATGCTTTCAGATGGCCACTCGCGACCTCAATCAAGTGGTTCGCCTGACTCGATGCCTAGATGTACCCGGCCATACTGCTAAGTTGGTCAGGGTAATGACTGAGGCTGGATACCGCTGGTATCCTGAGTACACGGTCGAAGAGAAATTCCGAGACTTTAATCAAAGCCAGTATCTCTGCACTGTCAGGATATTTCCATCTTATCCGGATCCACTGAGCCTCTTCACTGCTCCTATGGACTCGGGGTTACTATCGAGATGGCTGTGCAGGATGCCGCCTACTCCATGATGACCATTATGCGAGTCAGATCTGGGTTATTTCGGGACTCTGACTTCCGGTATATGCCAGGATCACTTCCGGGAGCACAAGGATATTTCCAGGCTATATATGTTGATTCCACTCAGGAGGATTCACGAACTCGCACCACTGCTGAGATGCTCGAGGATAAGGACCGTGAAAATCGGGCCTTAAGGTTAGAGCTCTTCAATACCCGTGCTGACCACTGGGCCACTTTGACTCGGTTCGCACCGGCGGTGCAAGCTGGATTTTCAGATATGCGCGATCTCTATCCTGTGAGATCTACTCTGCCAGACGTGATGGTTTGGCGTGATGTAGGAGGCATCACCCCACCTCGCGGTCCCCGCAGGCCACCGTTTGCTGGTCCAAGACCTCATCCTAGCCCCTATGGTCCACAAGCTCCGCGAGACCGTCTGTTTCCGGATGATCATGTTGAACTTCCGGGCTATGGAGGTGACTTCTACGAGGACTACTACGGATCGGTCTGAGTTAGTGATAGTATCCCTAGTTCGCACTAGCTGTGTCGTCTGTCGTCCCGCGTGACTCGTGGGATATGACCTAGTTTGTACTTTTTCCGGAGTTGTAGAAAAATAATGTATAGGAGTTTGGAATGCCTCCGATGAGATGTAATCCCTTTTCACCGTAATAGTACTTTGTTTGGTCTTGTACTAAACCTTGTATGGTGGGTATGACGATGGAATAAAAGAAGCAGTTTCTGTATCTACCATGTCATACGGATGATCATCTTGCATTCCGAGTTATTCCTTGCATTATGTATCCTATGTCGGAATTTTATCATTCTGACTAAATCATTGGCTTGTTTACCTAGGATGGTCAACACGCGCGCCAACCCTGCTTCTCAAGAGCAGGCCGAAGGCAGTGAAGCCAGGAATGAAAATCTGCCTCATCCTCCTTCACTAGCCGAGGTGATGATGGAAGCTGAGAGAAACAAGCGGCAGACAAACCGTTTGTTGGAGCGTATTGAACAGAATACAGCACACCATCAGAGGGCTAACGTGGTGTCACTCAGCGATTTTATCAAATTGCATCCACCCACGTTCCACCACTCCGTCGAGCCTCTCGACGCTGATGACTGGCTTCGCAGTATTTCTCACAAGCTGCGTTCCGCGCTGGTAGCGGAGGCTGACAAGGTCACCTTTGCCGCATATCATCTTGAAGGCCCCGCCAGTCTATGGTGGGAGAATTATGGAGCTATGCGCCCAGCGGGCCATGTCACTACTTGGGCTGAGTTCAGCGAGGCTTTCCGTGAACATCACATTCCGGAGGGTCTCATGGACCGTAAGCGTGAAGAATTTTGCAATTTCACCCAAGGCCGACTTTCTGTGGATGCCTATAGCAGAGAGTTTGGTAAGCTCGCCCGATATGCAACTGAGGAAGTGTCTACTGACGCCAAGAAGCAAGCAAGGTTCCGTAAGGGCCTTAGTCCTGAGCTTCGCCGCGACCTCCGCCTGCATGAGTGCACATCTTTTCGAAACTTGTCAACAAAGCCATCAGTGCTGAAACTGGTCAGACTGACTATGACGCAACACGCAAGCATGGACGTGACATGGGTTCCTCATCCGGTGCTGGTCCTCAGAAGCGCCGCGTGTGGGTACCCAACACCGCCCTGCCACCCAGGTTCACACCGAGGCCATCTTTCCAGGCGCCTCGCCCCGCTCAACAGTCTGCTCCAGCCAAGCCCTATGGGGGTCCAATCAATAATGCTCCTCCACGTACCAGTTCCGTGACCTGTTTCAAGTGTGGGGAATCTGGTCACTATATGCGTGAGTGCCCCCAGACCAACCCCAATCAATCTGCTAAAGCTGTTGGCCGTGGCAAGCCGACAGGAAAAGTGTTCCACGCTAAACCGGTCACCGCTTCACGTGGCCATGTCAACTGTGTCTCTGCCGAAGAAGCTCAAGAAGATCCCAACGTCGTTCTCGGTACGCTTCTTGTTAATTGCCACCCGGCATCTGTTCTTTTCGATACAGGAGCCTCTCATTCCTTTATATCTGAAAATTATGCTCGTTTGCATAACGTTGCATTCTGTGACTTGCCATCCACTATGGAAATCTCTACCCCTGGGTCTAGATGGCAGACCTCTAGGGTAAGTTATGGGAATGAAATCCAAGTCGATAGACTTGTCTTCCTTGCATCTTTGATAGCCCTTAAATCTTCAGACATTAATATCATTTTGGGTATGGACTGGATGTCAGCTCATCATGCCAAAATTGATTGCTTCTCTAGGACTGTTCAACTCACCCATCCTTCGGGAAAGATAGTCAACGTCTTGACCCGAATAGCCAAGCGGCAATTATATTCTCTTAACGCCAGTCCTTTGCCAGACCTTGAGGACGTTCCGGTAGTCCGTGATTTCCGGATGTCTTTCCAGAGGAATTGCCAGGGGTTCCACCTGACAGGGATGTTGAGTTCGTAATAGACCTCATTCCAGGAACCGTTCCGATTGCTAGAAGACCTTATAAGATGGCACCCCTAGAACTAGCCGAGCTTAAGAAGCAACTCGATGAATCCTTGAAAAAGGGTTTCATCCGCCCTAGTTCATCTCCGTGGGCTTGCCCCGTCCTATTCGTCAAGAAGAAGGATGGTACGGACCGGATGGTTGTAGATTACCGACCTGTCAATTTGGTCACAATCAAGAACAAATACCCGCTTCCCAGGATCAACGATCTGTATGATCAGCTCGCTGGATCCTCAGTCTTCTCCAAGATGGATTTGAGGTTGGGCTACCATCAAATCAAAATCAGAAACGGGGACATTCCTAAAACGGCCTTTGTTACTCGTTACGGCCAATACGAGTACACCGTCATGTCCTTCGGTTTAACCAACGCTCCAGCCACCTTTTCTCGGTTAATGAACTCAATCTTCATGGAGTATTTGGATAAATTCGTCGTAGTTTATCTCGATGATATACTCATCTACTCCAAGAACGAGGAAGAACATGCCGAACATCTAAGACTAGTGTTGCAGAAACTTCGAGAGCATCGCCTTTATGCCAAATTTTCTAAATGTGAATTCTGGTTGCCAGAAGTGACCTATCTGGGTCATGTAATATCTGGTAAAGGTATTGCGGTTAACCCTGAGCGAGTTCAAGCCGTCCTTGATTGGACTCCACCCGAATCGGTCAAGCAAGTTCGGAGTTTTCTAGGCTTAGCGAGCTATTGCCGTCGCTTTGTCGAGAACTTCTCCAAAGTTGCTAAACCTCTAACCGAACTCCTCAAGAAAGATAAAAAGTTCGAATGGACTCCACAATGTGAGCACAGCTTTCAGGAACTGAAAAGACGCCTGACCTCTGCTCCTGTGCTGGTACCACCAGACTTCTCCAAGGACTTTGTTATCTACTGCGACGCCTCACGACAAGGACTAGGTTGCATTCTCATGCAAGATCGACACGTAATTGCTTACGCTTCACGGCAATTGCACCCACATGAGGAGAATTACCCTACTCATGATCTAGAACTTGCAGCCGTAGTCTATGCACTTCAGACCTGGCGACATTACCTTCTCGGTAATCATTGCGAAATATTCACTGATCACCAAAGTCTGAAGTACATCTTCACCCAACTGGATCTGAATCTTAGGCAAAGACGTTGGGTTGAATTGATCACAGACTTCGACTTAGGAATAACCTACACCCCAGGGAAAGCCAACGTCATGGCTGATGCGCTAAGTCGTAAATCTTATTGTAACAACCTGATGTTACAACAAAGTCAACCGCTTCTCCATGAGGAATTTCGGAAGCTTAACCTTCACATTGTACCTCAAGGTTTTCTCTCCACCTTGGTGGCAAAACCTACCCTTACGGATCAAATTATCAAAGCACAGAAGGTAGATCCGGGAATCTCCCGCATCAAGAGAAACATTCAGAAAGGAATTGCGAATTGTTTCTCCGTTAATGATCAAGGAGTCGTATACTTCGGGGATCGACTAGTGGTTCCCAAGGTGCGCAACCTGAGGCGATTGATCCTTAAGGAAGCTCATGAATCTCCTCTCACCATTCATCCCGGTAGTACTAAGATGTATCAGGACCTACGCCAGAGGTTCTGGTGGACTAGGATGAAGAGAGAAATTGCTCAGTATATTGCCAATTGCGACGTCTGTCGTCGTGTAAAAGCAGAGCATCAACGGCCTGCTGGCACCCTTCAACCCTTAGCTATTCCTGAATGGAAATGGGATAAGATTGGTATGGATTTCATTACCGGTTTTCCCCGGACCAAAAGAGGGAATAATGCTATTTTCGTCGTGGTCGATCGTCTTTCCAAAGTAGCTCATTTCTTACCTGTTCGTGAGAGTATAACCGCTAGTCAGCTGGCAGACTTATACATCTCCCGAATAGTGTCCCTCCATGGTGTTCCTTTGGAAATCAATTCGGATCGAGGAAGTCTTTTCACCTCTCGATTTTGGGAAAGTTTCCAAAACGCTATGGGAACTCGTCTCTTCTTTAGCACCGCTTTCCACCCTCAGTCAAGTGGTCAAGTGGAACGCGTCAACCAAATTCTAGAAGACATGCTTCGAGCCTCTGTTATCTCGTTCGGAATGGACTGGGAGAAGTGCCTTCCATTTGCCGAATTCGCTTACAACAACAGCTATCAATCTAGCTTGGGTAAAGCCCCTTTTGAAGTTCTCTATGGACGACGATGTCGAACACCCCTTAACTGGTCAGAGACCGGGGAAAGACAATTCTTTGGCCCGGATATGATTCAGGAAGCAGAAGAACAAGTTCGTATCGTTCGTGAAAAGTTGAAAACAGCCCAATCTCGTCAAAAGAGTCAATATGACCGAAAACATAAGGCTACGACTTTCGAGGTTGACGAGAAGGCTTATCTTCGGGTCACCCCTCTGAAGGGAACCCATCGTTTCGGTATCAAAGGCAAATTGGCTCCTCGTTACATTGGACCTTTTCGCATTCTTGCCAAACGAGGAGAAGTTGCCTACCAGTTGGAACTACCTCCGCACCTCTCCAGAGTTCACGATGTCTTCCACGTTTCTCAACTCAGGCGTTGCTTCTCGGATCCTATCCGTGAAGTGGACCACGAAACGCTTGATCTCCAAGATAATCTTACCTATCGAGAGTATCCCATCCGTATCCTCGATCAAGCCGAGCGTACCACGCGACGTCATAATATCAAGTTTCTCAAGGTTCAATGGTCGCACCATTCTGAAGATGAAGCAACTTGGGAAAGGGAGGATCGTCTTCGACTCGAGTATCCCGCCTTCTTCTCGGAGGAACCCAAATCTCGGGACGAGATTCTTTTGAGTGGGGGTGAGTTGTCACACCCTAGCTAGTCATGCATTCGAGTGTTGCATCATGTTTACTCTTTCATCAGAAACTTGAAATGGGGATGACAGAACCCCCAGTCCCCTCTGAAACCAACTAGGGTTACTAAAACAAATTTTCAATGAACCTGAAATGCCCTTCTAAAATGCCCATCATTTTTGCCTTGGCTCAGAACCTCTGCCAAAAATGGTGCACACTTTTCTAGGCCATCCTAGGGTTCTTGAGTTAAATCATAACTATTTGAATTTGGGCATTTAAAATAATATAAAATATTTAAATGCTCAAATATCTCCAAACTAAAATGTTTCATGTTGGAAATAATCCAACTATGAGCCAGGAGTAGTTTGGTGAATTTTGGAGTTGCCTAGGTATTTTATTTAATTCAACAAAGTTGCAGTTATATTAAATAAAACAGAAAACAGAAAAAAACTAAAAGGGAGAAGCTTACCTGGGCTCCTCCCTGTTCAGCTCGGCCCAGCTAGCAGCCGACCCAGCCCAACACTGTAGCTCCCCGTCGTCTTCCTCCCCACGCCCCGAAGCTGCTGCGTGCTCGCGCGCGCGCGGCCGCGCGGCCACCTCCTGCTTGCCGACGCCCTCCTGGCCGCGTGGACGACGCCCGCAGCCCGTCCCGATCCCCCCTGCTCTCGCTCACTCTCCCCCGTTTCTCCCTCGCTCTCTCTCGCTCTCGGCTGAAGCACACCGTCGCCGCCGTTCGCCTTAGCCACTGCCTCCGGCCACCCCTCGCTCCCCCGAGTAGCTCAGAAGCTCCGCCACAACTCCCTCTTCCTCCCCACCGCTCCACGAGTCCCCGGAAGCCCTGCATCGCCGCCACGTCGCCGTTCCCCTCTTCGGGCTCCGACCACCGTCGCCGACGAATTCGCCGTCTCCAGCGCGTCCCGAGCCCGCTTCGACGCACACTGCAACCGCGGTGAGCCCCCGAGCCGTTTCCCCCTCTCCTTCCCCTCGTTCCCTCACCGTAGCTGCATCCCCACCTCGGCCGAACCTCCGCCGTCGCCGAGCTCGCCGTCGACGCAGCTCCGGTGACCATTTGGTCACCCCGGCGAGTCCAACACGTTCACAGAACCCAGTAGAGCATCCCTAGCGCCTCACTTTGCTCGACTTCGAGCTCCAGCACCAATCCCGCGCACGACCGAACCCCGGCGGCCGCAGCCGAGCTCACCGCCGTCAGCTCCGGCCACCCCGACCCCAACGGACTCCGCCAAGAGCCGCGGGTCGTCCTCAGCTTCACTCCGGTGGTCGCCACGTTCCATTTGGTGGCCGAAACGACCAAAACCACTATCGCCGCCGCACTGTTGGTCGCCGCCGGCCAGAACTCCGGCGAGCTGACGTGGCCTAGTTAATTAGCCACTAATCCACCACCTACTGACGCTGACAAGTGGGCCCCAGGGGTTAGTCAAAGCTAACCAGCCCGGGGTCAACGCGGGCTTAGCCCCTGGTCACTGACGTGTGGACCCCACACGTCAGGTTTGACCTGAGCCAGCCCTGTTGACCTGCTGATGTCACTGTGATGTCAGGCTGACGCAGTAAATGATATTCTGAATTTAATTTAAATCAGGAAATTCCAGAATATTATTTAAACTTCAAAAATTCATAACTTTTATTCTGTAACTCCAAATTGGACAAATAATATATGAAAAATGATCAGAAAAATCCAATCTATCCATCTGTACTATTTTCATGCATGATCAAACAAGTTAACTTGATGTTTCAATCAGAACAAGAAAAGGCACTTTAAAAGGCCATATTTGAATTTGGAATTTGAATCTTTGATTCAAATTTGCTCAAACACATCTGGTTTTAGTTGCATTAGCCCAACACACGCATATTGCCATGTTTCGTGCATGCATCATATTGTTGCACATTGTTTGGTGATGCCTGTGTATCGTTATCCTTTGCGACAGGATCTGTCCCCGAGGAGTACCGTGATTACCCTAACGAGGAATCGTATCCGTGCAACGAACCATCCGTGTTCTCGCTCCTGCTCTCTTTTACTGCATTAAGACAACGCGATTCAAACTGCTGTGTGCTACGGTAGTTGAACCCATTTCCTCTGCATGACCTGTCATTGCCACAGTAACTAGATGAAACCCACTAGCATGTGTAGGAGTTGATTGAGCCATATGTATGTGTTGTTCCTACCTTGCTATGCCTGCTATGCTTAGAGTCGTGTCAGGTCTGGTTCATCTGGGTGATGGGCTAGAGTGATATGATTATGTCGGTAATGAGAGTGGTGTGGTGAACACGATTTGGTAAAGGTATCGATGAGAGGCCATGTAGGAGTACATGGTGGGTTGTTTCATTGAAGCCGACCTTAAGCACTGAGATCTGTATGTGTGATTTAAGAATCAGCTACTACCATGCATTGGGCCCGAAACCAATGGACCCTCTCGACTTCTTATTCACCCTAGTTCTCCGTCCAGGAGTTGCAAGTAGTTTCTGGTGTTTGTAGCCTACTGGAGGCCGTGGACAGCGCTGACCGTAGGGGTGGGCTGTGATGCGGTAGGTACGTGGCCGGGTGTACCGAATACCCGTTAGGTATCTCGGGAACCCTGTTCACATCGTTCGGGGCCGTATGGGAAACCTCGGCCGGACTCCCTGCGGATGGAACCCGAATAGGCGATAAACCTGGACTGGAAGCTTAGGTGATTAGGTAGGTCGTGGCCGACACCCACGTTGGGCTTCCGCTTGAAGGTTGCCGAGTACATGTCGTGTAAACGACGATAAGTGGTGAGAGCGTGTATGAAGAAGTACACCCCTGCAGGGTTAACATGATCTATTCGAATAGCCGCGTCCGCGGTGAAGGACTACTTGGTTGCCTATACAGTTCATAGACAAGTAAATGGAAACTATTAAAAGCCTCAAGATAAGTGTGAGTGCCGAGGATGGCTCTTCCGTAGGAAGACGGAGGTGGATCCTCGGTAGTGTATTGAAGTGGTGAATAGTGGACTCGTGTGCGCAAAACTATTTCAAATGGAGTATCGTAGGATAGCCTAGCCAAGGGTCAAAGCTGGCTTGCTGCAATAACTCCACCAACCCTTCTTGATACTATGCATGTATGTAGGATCTGATGTAAGTCTTGCTGAGTACCTTTGTACTCATGTTGCTATAATCTACATTTTTTACAGAAGACGCTGCAACCCCTTCTGATGGGTTCTATGTAGACGTTGACATCAACGAGTAGGCTAAAGACCCAGGTGGTGACCCTGAGCTTGTGAAGGACCACATAGTATAGCCAGGCTTTCCAAGCCTCTTTTATTTTACTAGTTGTCTGTACTCAGACAAGTTACTTCCGCTGTTGGCTTGTATGATTGTATAACTTGTATGTTGGGTCGTGAGACCCGTAACTTTGTGTGTATATTATGTATGGCTCCCTGAGCCTTAAATAAAGTACTTGTGTCGTAGAGTCATGTTGTGATGCTTCGTTGTATTTGCACATATCGAGCATAATGTGTGTATGATTGAAATGCTTGGTATGTGTGGGATCTGACTATCTAGTTGTTTATCTTTAGTAGCCTCTCTTACCGGGAAATGTCTCCTAGTGTTACCGCTGAGCCATGGTAGCTTGCTACTGCTCTGGAACACTTAGGCTGGCCGGCATGTGTCCTTCTTCGTTCCTGTGTCTGTCCCTTCGGGGAAATGTCACGCTTTGAGTACCGGAGTCCTGTTAGCCCGCTACAGCCCGGTTTACCGGAGTCCTGCTAGCCCAGTGCTACAGCCCGGACCCACTTGCTGATGACCGACACGTTCGAAGCTGGGTCATGGATGCCTGTCCCTGTAAGTCTGTGCCACTTTGGGTTTACGACTAGTCATGTCAGCCCGGGCTCTTTATCATATGGATGCTAGCGACACTATCATATACGCGAGCCAAAAGGCGCAAACGGTCCCGGGAAAAAGGTAAGACGACACCCGTGGGGATACCGTGCGTGAGGCCGCAAAGTGATATGAGGTGTTACCAGCTAGATCGATGTGACATCGAGTCGGGGTCCTGACAGGTCTGATGACTGGATTACACGTGAACAAACCAGGAGTTTCGCCAACAGGTTGCAGACACGTACCATGCATGACACCTCTATTGAAGATGACCTATACTTGTTGTCCCAGTTACCATCTTCGAATATAATGACTTTCAAAGGGTACGAGATAAATGGTAATACATTTTACACGATCGCCCAAGATAAGAAGAGCACCAACCAAAACAGTGGTGTCCGCTTTGATGCAGAAACTAAGACAGGAAAGGAAACATATTATGGTTATATACAGGACATATGGGAACTTGACTATCGACGTGGTTTAAAGGTCCCTTTGTATCGGTGCAAATGGGTCAATATGACACGAGGCGGGGTAACGGAAGACCCGCAGTACGGAATGACAACAGTGGATCTCAACAATCTTGCGTATGCAGACGAACCATTCGTCCTAGCCAATGATGTGGCACAGGTTTTCTATTTGAAGGACATGTCTACCAAGCCAAGAAAAAGAAAAGATAAGGAAGCGAATGCATCGTCCGATGAGCCAAAGCGGCACATAGTTCTTTCTGGGAAGAGAAACATCGTGGGAGTGGATGACAAGACAGACAAGTCAGAAGATTATGAAAAGTTTGATGAAATTGCTCCATTCACAGTGAATATTGACCCGAGCATCCCGTTAAATGATCAAGATTTTCCATGGTTACGGCGCAAAGGGACACACGCGAAGAAAAAGTTTCACACCCAAAGATCTGGGATGTGATCGGATTCACTATCATCACTTTCTTCTGTGTTTCACACCCAGGAGGGAATGTTTGTAATAGTTAGGGTAGTTGTGTGTTTTGGCATTTGAAACGCGAAGAAATTTTATGTGCAAACAAATTCTTTTCATGCATTTACTGATTTTTTTTCTAGCTAAGTGACCCTGAAATTGAAAAGCAATTCAAATGAACTCAGAAAAGGTTGAAAGTTGGCATGGTATCATAATTTCATACAAATAGCATGTGCAAGAAAGTAGAGAGGGTTACGGCAAAAACTGGATGCACTTCGTGTACAAAATGGACAATCTCTTTCGAAGTATCAGGGTTTCCGACGAAAACTGAACTGTTACAAAGGCATTTCATTTTTTAAATAACCTAAGCATTACTAAATTGAATATAATGATAAAACACACTAATATTAAACATAATAAAAAAGAATCACTGAAAAAACTTTTTTCAAAGTTAAGTTATTCACAAACTAGTGATTCACACAAATTTGAAATCTACCGGCACTAACAGAAAGTTTGTAATTTTTTCTACCTAAAGCAAAAATATTCACAAAGAAACACAAAATACAGCAAAAAAACAACTCAAAAATAAATAAAACAAAAAAATAAAGCAAAAAAAATAAAGCAAAAAAAATTAAGAAAAAAAAGCCCGCCTACTAGGCCAAAGTGGCCTGCATACGACTAGCGACACAACCTTTCGTTGGGCCAGGATGCAGGCCCGCGAAGGCCCAGTAGGCCCACTAGGCGAAGAGGACAGGTAGGCCCAGTAGGCCTGGTTAGGAGAGGAGCTCGAGAGAGCTACCGCACTGGGGCTTATAAACCAGTGCGGTAGCCCCTCGACTAGCAAGGTGGGACTAAACTTGCTGCACCGCACCTGCGCCAGCGCACCCCCTTTAGTACCGGGTCGTGGCACAAACCGGTACTAAAGGGGGGACTTTAGTACCGGTTTGTGCCACCACCCGGTACTAAAGGGGGTCGCTTCCCGCCGCTTGGCCTGGCCAAAACAGACCTTTAGTACCGGTTGGTGGCTCCAACCGGTACTAAAGGTGCCTTCTATATATACAATAGCTACGAAAATTTCAGTTTCCCTCTGTTTGTTCCTCTGTTCCGTCGTCTCCGTCGCTGTCGCCGCCGCCCTCGATCGTCTCCGTCGCCGCCCGTCTCCGTCGCCGCCCCCGTCCCCGTCGCCGCCCCCGTCCCCGTCGCCGCCCTCATCTCCGTCGCCGCCCCGGGCCTGTCCCCGTCGCGCCGTCCCCGTCCCCGTCGTGCCGTCCACGTCCCCGTCGCACCGTCGCCGCCGTCGCCGCCCCGGCCGTCGCCTCGCCGTCGCCTCGCCTCGCCATCGCCCGCTGTGAGCCCTCCCCGAGCCCGTACACACACACAAGCATGTTTAATTAGTTTAGATAATTAGTCTTTAATTAGTTAAGATTATTATTTTGTATGTTTAATTAGTTTAGATAATTAGTGTTTAATTAGTACACACACGCGCGTATTTTGTATGTTTAATTAGTTTAGATTATTTAGATTATTATTTTTTCACTATTATATATGTATGAATGCATGTTAGATGGATATAATTAGTGCTTAATCAGTTAGAAATTGGTGTTATATAGAAATGTTAGAAAGTAGTGTTATATAGAAATGTTAGAAATGTTAGAAATTTTAGTGTTATTTAGATTATTTAGATTAGCATAATTAGTGTTATATAGAAATGTTAGAAATTTTAGTTATCAAAATCCAATCATTAAAAAAATGTTACTTTTTGCGGGCATATAGCTAGTATTTGTTCTCGACGATGCCCGGCCCGCATCCTCGCCGTCGACCCGTCCGCGACGACTTCCAGTCGACCCATGTCCGGGACTGGGCTCCGCCGGCTGGCACTGGGAGGTGCTACCTGGAGGGGCGCGCCGCTTGATGAGGAACCCGGCCCCGGGTCTCGTCGTCGACCCTAATCTCGTTTGGTGGCGTTCGCGTGGGCCAGTTTCGGTCCGGAGGGACCCGGCCCCGCCGGAGGTGGTACGTCGCCGTGTCAGGGAAGAGGACGAGCACGTCCATCTCTACATGGTTGCGTTAGAGGGCGGCAGGTTCTCCAATACGTGGCAGTATCTTCGGGGATCTCACTTCAGCTATGATCCTGTGAGGGTTCCTTCTCTTTGGGTGTCCACCGCCCGCGCCGGAGCAACCGCGAGTGTCCTAGATTCTTCTGTAGTATTCGATCTTTATTAGCTAATAGCCAGTGATGTACTATTCAATATTATATATTATTCGAGACGATGTATTCGAGATTATATCTATTATTCTAGACGATGTATTCGAGATTATATCTATTATTCGAGACGATGTAATTTGAATACTAAATTGTTTTATATTTGTTTTGGATTAGTTAAACAAAAGCTATGGCAGACAATACCGACAGAGAGGGAGAACAGACCATGTTCGATATGATACGCGGACCAGATGATAATCAGAATGAAGAAGATTATGACGGCTCCGAATTTCTAAACAACACCGGAGAGGGTGATATGATATTCGATCGCGATGACAAAATTGATGAAGTCATGAACTACGATTATGACGATGACGAAGAACATGTTGATCCTGAAACAACAAAGACCGGCGAGGTATATATATTTATATAAGGAGGCATCTGGTGATCATCACATGTTTTAAAGGAGTTGAAGATATATTAACGAATCGATCTTTGTTCTTTCAGCCATCTGGATCGAGCAAATCTTCAGGAAAAATGACGAAATGAGGCCCGAACAAAAAGTTGAAGCCGGGCGTAAAGTACAATATCGAGGCATGCAGCCCTACTGGCAAACCATTAGCGCCTAAGAAGATTGCGGACAAGTTCGTTCGTCAGTGCGGAGTTCTTGTGAAGGACCAACTCCCAATCAAACTTCAAGAATGGAGAGAGCCAGCAAAGCCACATCCAGATGTTACTTTTGTCGACAAGAATCAAAAAGATCTGCTTTGGGATACTCTCATGGAACATTTCACCCTACCAGATCATTTCACAGAAGCAGATGTGCAGAAAGTCAAGGAGGCTGCTCTTAGGATGATGGCGATTGCATTCAAGAACTACAAGAATCCTGAATGGAAGAAGTACGTCAAGGGAGGAAGGAAAACTCCAGTATTCAAGGGAACACTAGAAAACCAACGTGATCATTGGGACGATTTCGTGAAATTCAAGGATTCGGAATTAGCTAAGGAACGGTCGAGAAAAACAAGAAGAATGCCGAAAAAAGGATAAGTTCCATAAGCTGGGGCCAGGTGGCTATGTGGTGGCAATGCCTAAGTGGGATAAGTCTGAGAAAGAGATGGAGGATGCAGGTGTCACTCCGGCTACTAAGAGCTGGCCCCCCAGGGTCAGAACTTGGTTCTATGCGCATGGGGGGGAGTTGGACCCGAAGACAGGCAATGTTTCGACGAGGGAAAGTCTAAAGGGAGCCGACGATGTGATACTTGTTGCAATAGAAGAGGCACGATCGGGGGTGTTCCAGCCCAACAGAGAGAACGACAAACTTACGCGTGCCCTGGGAAATCCTGAACACCCGGGAAGAACACGAGGCAAGGGCGCTATTCCGTGGTATGAGGGGTTTTCAGAATGGAACACCGACTACAGAACCCGTGCGAGAAAGAAGATTGCGGAGGAGAAGAAGAGGAAGATGGAGGAGGAGCAGAGGAAGCGGGACTATGAACGCCTTCAAGGCCTAGAAGCAAGTCAAGCGGAATTGGCAGTCTAATTCCAGCGGCAGCAGGAGCAGATCGACTCACTTACCCATCAAAGGGGGTCTCAGCAGCTGCAGCAGCTAGCGGATGATCCGGCATTGGATAGCACCGGCCCATCCATGCCGAGATGCAGCGTGGGTTCTGTCCCGGACGATGCAATGCTGGGTAGATACCCCGTGGATGACATCACGGAGAACACTAACTGCGAGCTACACGTCAAAATGAAGAACATATCCATGAAGGTGGCGGACGGCTTTGCTTTCACAAATCCCCCCGAGGCAACCTTCCATTACAACCCGATTCCAGCGGGGTATGCTCGTGTCTTGGTTGATGAGGTGGTGGACCCACCATATTCGGGGCTACAGCTTGACATTGCTGGAGGTGACGGCGAGCGCTTTCTCGGAGAGGCCAAACATCGTATCATCCTATGGAAAAAGGATTGCATCATCTTTCGAAGGCCACCAACACCGCGTCAGCCGAGTCCTCGTTGAAGTCCGCCACCGAGTCAGCAGACTCCCGCTCCTGCAAGTCCACCAAGTCCGGCAAAGTGTCAGGCCACTCCTCCTCCTCCAAGTCCGGCAAAGTGTCAGGACAATCCTCCTCCTCCAAGTCCGCCACAGCCTCAGACGTCCACTCCTCCTCCAAGTCCGGCACAACCTCAGGCCACTCCTCCTCGTCCAACTCAGCCCCGTCAACCGTCTCTGCCGCCTCAGCAATCGCAGAAGAGACACCCCGCAGCTATGGTGCATAGCGGTACGAGTCGAGGTAGTACAGGAAGTACAGGTGGAGGCAAGCGATATAAATATGGTCCAAGCCTCAAGCCTCTTCTGCAGAGGTCTTATGACAGGTCCGAGGAGGAAATCACAGCCATATCGAAGGCCGAGGTGGAAGCCCATTTTGCACCGAAACCGCCACAGCCGCCAAGGGAGAAAGTGCCTGAGGAAACGATTGACCACTTCATTCGTATGGCTCAACCACCAGCTCCCAAGCCTGTTGACACAGACTATGAGCGCCACATCAGGAAGTTAAATCGAGCACGTCTACAAAGGGAGGCGAGCACGTCTACATCGGGATCGAGCAAACAAGAAGCAGCTGCCAAAAAATGTGGGAAAACCATTCCCCAGCTGGGAGAACAGGCGGCGCAATCGATCCCCTCGCTTGTTGTGCCAACAACAGGTGACAGTACGCGCGCCCAATATTATTGTGGGAAAACAGTGCATGTTCCCGAGGTGGGCAATGTGGTAATAACGGAGGAGCATATAATGCAGGCTGAAGTTCTCAACATCACTGTTGGACAACTCCTCGAGATCAAGCCCATGCCTTTGCTTAGAGAGGATGAAATAAAACGGAAATACGTCCGGGCCAACTTTTGGTCGCGCCAGACAAGGTCAAGAACCTCCCAACGAGAATGTATGAATTGCATCAATGGTACATGAACATTACCAAGATTTCAGATCGATTGTCCCTCATGGTGAATGTCAAGCAGGACCATTACTTCCATGAGAAAGCTGTGTCCGTTGAGTATTTAGAACTGTTTCAGTTATACAATCAAGACGCACTCAACAAATCTATCGTCAATTGCTATTGTCTGTAAGTCATTTCTTTCTATAATTTAAGTCTCATGCTAGTTGTAGTGATCCTTTTGATCAATCATTACCTGTAATTATCTTCACTATATTCTTTTCTGTGGTATTATGCAGGATGAAGATATATGAAATGAGAAAAGGTGGACGCTTTGGCATTGGGTTCATTGACCCAAACACCGTTAATGAATACACATGGAAGATAAATGAACGTCAGAAAAAGAACGTAGAGGACAGCATGCTAGAGTTCTTGAAGCGCCTCAAATACAATGAAGATATACTACTTCCTTACAACTTCCAGTGAGTCACAATGTCTTGTACTACAAATTCTCTGTTTTTGCCTACTAGCTAGCTACATGTTTTTGCTTACATATGCCCGCTTAATTAAGACATGCAAACATGTGTGCATGCAGATTTCACTGGGTCTTGTGTATCATTAAAGTTGACGCCGGAACAGTTGAAGTACTGGACTCACTAATCTCAGAAAAAACTGACTATAACATCTTGTATGGGATAGTCAACAGGTAATTTCAATCATTATTAACTATATATCTCGGCCTATTTAGTTTGCCATTTCATGATATGAACTATTTAATAACCCCTTTATTCAATTTCTTTGTCGGCGGGCAGGGCTTGGGCAAGGTTCATTGCCGTCACGCCCGGCGAATGGAAAAAAAAAGCTTAAATGGTTTCGACCCAAGGTAAGCAATTAAGTAGTACTAGCTAGCTAGCTAGCTGCCATCTCTCTAATTATCATGCTTGATTAATTTTTATCTAATCAAATTCCATTCTTGTAAAGGCCCTGAAGCAGGCGCAGGAGATTGATCTGTGTGCATTCTGCGTTGCGAGAACATTCGCATGATGGCTTCCGAAAGGAGCAGATCTCAAAGACAGGAATGGGTACGCTTGTCAGAACACTATTCACAATTTTTACACCATTATCGATATCTAGTCACACAACTAATACACATGCATATTGATCTCCTTCTTAACAGTTCAAAGAGGTGCCGGAGAAGCTCATAGAAACGGAGCGCGTAGAAGCACTTCAAGAGGAAATAGCGGGATTTTTGCTCGACCAGGTCATAAATCCGAAGGGAGAATTCTATTACCCGCTAACGCCCCCATGAAAACCACTTCCAATTGTCATCGTGCTCCGAAGGCACCAATTAGGCTAATGCCACTGGCTCCGAAGGCAACATTCATATGTAGGAGAAATTGTATATAGCTATACATGTGTGTATGTGTGAATTAATTAATATGGTGGTTTGTGAGACATTGATTGTATATATATGCATGATTGGTTCTACTAGAAATTATATATGTATATATATATATATATATATATATATATATATATATATGCATAACATGTACAATGTGTAATATCGTAAAATACCAGCAAACGCAAAAGAATTAAAATGGAAACACAAAATTAAATGAAAAAGAAATCATAAAGCTAAAAAAACCAAACCTTATAGTACCGGTTGGTCTTACCAACCGGTACTAAAGGGCTCCAGGCCCCCGGAGCTGGCTCGTGCCACGTGGTTGCCCTTTAGCACCGGTTCATGCTGAACCGGTACTAAAGGGGGGGGGGGCTTTAGTGACCACAATTTAGTGCCGGTTATGTAACCGGCACTACAGGGCCTTACGAACCGGTGCTAATGCCCGGCTCTGCACTAGTGGGACAAGGGAGAAGTCTTGCTATTAGTAGCCATGTGAATTTGGTATTCGTTCGATATTTTGATAAGATGTATGTTGTCTAACCTCTAGTGGTGTTATGTGAACGTCGACTACATAACACTTCACCATTATTTGGGCCTAGAGGAAGGCATTGGGAAGTAATAAGTAGATGATGGGTTGCTAGAGTGACAGAAGCTTAAACCCTAGTTTATGCGTTGCTTCGTAAGGGGCTGATTTGGATCCATATGTTTCATGCTATGGTTATGTAACGCCCTCGATGCGGCTATATCTCCCATGTGTCGAAGCACGACTTAGAGGCATAACCACATTGAAAGCAATGTTGCAAGTGAGGTAATCTTCACACAACCCATGTAATACATAAGGGGGAAAGAGATACATAGTTGGCTTACAGTTGCCACTTCACACAATACATAAATAAACATCCATCATCCAGATTACACTCAAGGTCCACCTACGGAACCAAAATAAAAGAAGACTACCCCAAATGCTTCACAGATCCCCAATCGTCCCAACTGGGCCCACTACTGATCATCTGGAAATGAAACATAGTAATGACCAAGGTCCTCGTCAAACTCCCACTTGAGCTCGATTGCGCCACTTGCGCTGGTATCATCGGTACCTGCATCTGTTTTGGTAGAATCTGTGAGCCACGGGGACTCAGCAATCTCACACCCGCGAGATCAAGACTATTTAAGCTTAAGGGAAGGGTGGTGTAATGAGGTGGAGCTGCAGCAAGGGACTAGCATATATGGTGGCTAACATACGCAAGAGAGAGCGAGAAGAGAAGCAAGGCACGGTCGTGAATCTAGAAGCGATCAAGAAGTGATCCTAGAGCAACCTACGTCAAACATAACTCCAACACCGTGTTCACTTCCCGGACTTCACCGAGAAGAGACCATCACAGTTACACACGCGGTTGATGTATTTTAATTAAGGTCAACTTCGGGTTTTCTACAACCGGATATTAACAAATTCCCATCTGCCTCATAACCGCGGGCACGACTTTTGAAAGATAATACCCTGCAGGGGTGTCCCAACTTAGCCCATCATAAGCTCTCACGGTCAACGAAGGATAAACCTTCTCCCGGGAAGACCCGATCAGTCTCGGAATCCCGGTTCGCATGACATTTCGACAATGGTAAAACAAGACCAGCAAAGCTGCCCGAATGTGCCGACAAATCCCGATAGGAGCTGCACATATCTCGTTCTCAGGGCACACTGGATAAGTCAAGCTACGAGTAAAACCAGGCCTCGAGTTTCCCCGTTGAGGGAGTCCTGGACTAGGGGGTGTCTGGACAGCCGGACTATCATCGTCAGCCGGACTCCAAGACTATGAAGATACAAGATTGAAGACTTCGTCCCGTGTCCGGATGGGACTTTCCTTGGCGTGGAAGGCAAGCTTGGCAATATGGATATGTAGATCTCCTACCATTGTAACCGACTCTGTGTAACCCTAGCCCTCCCCGGTGTCTATATAAACCGGAGGGTTTTAGTCCGTAGGACAACACAACCATTACAACAATCATACCATAGGCTAGCTTCTAGGGTTTAGCCTCCTTGATCTCGTGGTAGATCCACTCTTGTACTACCCATATCATCAATAGCAATCAAGCAGGAGTAGGGTTTTACCTCCATCGAGAGGGCCCGAACCTAGGTAAAAACATCGTGTCCCTTGTCTCCTGTTACCATCCGCCTAGACGCACAGTTCGGGACCCCCTACCCGAGATCCGCTGGTTTTGACACCGACATTGGTGCTTTCATTGAGAGTTCCTCTGTGTCGTCACCGATAGGCTTGATGGCTTCTTCAATCAACAACAACGCCGTCCAGGGTGAGACTTTTCTCCCCGGACAGATCTTCGTGTTCGGCGGCTTCGCACTGCGGGCCAATTCACTTGGCCGTCTGGAGCAGATCGAAAGCTACGCCCCTGGCCATCATGTTAGGTTTGGAAGCCTAAACTTCACGGCTGACATCCACGGAGACTTGATCTTCGACGGATTCGAGCCACAGCCGAGCGTGCCATGCTGTCACGATGGGCATGATTTAGCTCTGCCGCCGAACAGTGCCCTGGAGGCCGCACACGAGTCCGCTCTGACCCATAGTTCGGAGCAGACCGCGCAGACCGAGGACAGGTGCCTGGACACCGCCTCGGGGGCTGCAACCTCTACGGCGATAGAGCCGAACACTGATCTTGTCCCTTATAAAGCTCGTGACTCCGAGGCGCCGGACTCCTTGCCGGACTCCGAACCTCCCGCGCCCCTGCCAATCGAATACGATTGGGCGCCGATTATGGAGTTCACCGCCGCGGACATCTTTCAGCACTCACCCTTTGGCGACATCCTGAATTCGCTAAAGCATCTCTCGTTATCAGGAGAACCCTGGCCGGACTACGGTCAGGATGGTTGGGATGCGGACGACGAAGAAATTCAAAGCCCACCCACCACCCACTTTGTAGCCACTTTCGATGATTTAACCGACATGCTAGACTATGACTCCAAAGACATCGACGGTATGGATGACGATGCCGGAGACGACCAAGAACCAGCGCCTACAGGGCACTGGAAGACCACCTCGTCATATGACATATATATGGTGGACACCCCAAAGGATGGGGACGGCGAAGAAGCAGTGGAGGCAGATTCCTCTAAGAAACAGCCCAAGCGCCGACGTCAGCGGCGCCGCTCTAAATCCCGCCACAGCAAGAATGGAGATTCCGGCACCGGAGATAATAACACCCCAGAGAGTGCCGAAGACAACCCCCTCCAGCAAGATTCAGCACAGGAGGACGGGGAAGCCAGCCCTTGAGAGAGAGCGGCAGACGAGGAGGATGACAATTACGTGCCTCCCTACGGAGACGAGGCAAGCCTCAACAACGACGAATTCGTCGTGCCCGAGGATCCCATCGAACAAGAGCATTTTAAGCGCAGGCTAATGGCCACGGCGAATAGCCTAAAGAAAAAGCAGCAACAGCTTCAAGCTGATCAAGACCTGCTGGCCGATAGATGGACCGAGGTCCTCGCGGCCGAAGAGTATGAACCCGAGCGTCCCTCCAAAAGTTACCCAAAATGCAAGTTGCTCCCCCGACTAGAGGAGGAAGCATACAAACCTTCATCACCAGCGCACAATACGGCAGACCGACCACCCCGTGGTCGCGACAGAGAGGCATCTAGGCCCTCCACAAGAACCATACCCCGGCACCGCTCGAAAAGTACGAAGCCACGGGGGAATGCGCCGGACTTGCGGGATATATTGGAGGACAAGGAAAGACAATCCAGATCTATCTATGGATCACGTGGGCGCCCCACGACCCATGACGACTACCGTCGCGCCGGATACAGCAACTCCGGCCAGGCCGAACACAGCAGACAATGCTCTCTTGAGCTGCGTCGTGATATTGCTCAATATAGAGGCGCCACACACCCATTATGCTTCACTAACGAAGTAATGGATCATCAAATCCCCGAAGGGTTTAAACCCGTGAACATTGAATCCTACGATGGCACAACAGACCCCACGGTTTGGATCGAAGATTATCTCCTTCATATCCATATGGCCCGCGGTGACGATCTCCACGCCATCAAATACCTCCCACTCAAGCTTAAAGGACCAGCTCGACATTGGCTTAATAGCTTGCCCGCAGAGTCAATTGGGTGTTGGGAAGACCTGGAAGCCGCATTCCTTGACAACTTCTAGGGCACATACGTGCGACCACCAGACGCCAATGACCTAAGCCACATAATTCAGCAGCCAGACGAATCGGCCAGACAGTTCTGGACACGGTTCTTAACAAAGGAAAATCAAATCGTTGACTGTCCGGATGCAGAGGCCCTCGCAGCCTTCAAACATAACATCCGCGACGAGTGGCTGGCCCGGCACCTAGGACAGGAAAAGCCGAAATCCATGGTAGCCCTCACATCACTCATGACCCGCTTCTGTGCGGGAGAGGACAGCTGGCTAGCTCGCAGCAACAACCTCAGCAAAAATGTTGGCAGTCCGGATACTAAGGACCACAATGGCAGGTCGCGTCGAAACAAAAACAAACGTCGCGTTAACGGCGATAACAATGAGGATACGGTAGTAAATGCCGGATTCAGAGGCTCTAAACCCGGTCAACGGAAGAAGCCATTCAAAAGAACTACTCCGGGTCCGTACAATTTGGACCGAATACTCGACCACTCTTGCCAGATACATGGCACCCCCAAAAAGCCAGCTAACCACACCAATAGGGATTGTTGGGTATTCAAGCAGGCAGGCAAGTTAATTGCCGAAAACAATGACAAGGGGCTGCATAGCGATGACGAGGAAGAAACCCGGCCGCCGAACAGTAGAGGACAGAAGGGTTTGCCCCCACAAGTGCGAACGGTAAATATGATATACGCAACCCACATACCCAAGAGGGAGCGGAAGCGTGCACTCCAGGACGTATATGCGAGGGAGCCAGTCGCCCCGAAGTTCAACCCATGGTCCTCTTGCCCGATCACTTTCGATCGAAGGGACCACCCCACCAGTATCCGCCATGGCGGATTCGCCACATTGGTTTTAGACCCAATCGTCGATGGATTTCACCTCACTAGAGTCCTCATGGACGGCGGCAGCAGCCTGAACCTGCTTTATCAGGATACAGTGCGAAAGATGGGCATAGACCCCTCAAGGATTAAACCTACAAAGACGACCTTCAAAGGCGTCATACCTGGTGTCGAGGCCAATTGTACAGGCTCGGTCACACTGGAAGTGGTCTTCGGATCCCTGGATAATTTCCGAAGCGAGGAGTTAATCTTCGACATAGTCCCGTTCCGCAGTGGCTATCACGCCCTGCTCGGACGAACCGCGTTTGAAAAGTTCAACGCGGTGCCGCATTATGCATACCTCAAGCTCAAGATGCCAGTCCCTCGTGGAGTCATCACGGTCAATGGAAACACTGAGCGCTCCCTCCGAACGGAGGAACACACAGCGGCTCTCGCGACAGAAGTACAGAATAGCCTCTTAAGGCAATTTTCGAGTCCGGCCGTTAAAAGACCAGACATGATCAAATGCGCCTGGAGCAACATACATCAAGACCACCTGGCACGTTCCGAGCACGCGTAGCAATGCGGCCCCACCCCCAGCCCCTGCAGGATTGCAAGACAAGCTCCCCGCGTACATCATTACACTCTGGAGATACCTTGGGCATAGGGGGAGGGGCACGACCACGGCAGGCCCAGAGTGCGGCTCAACCACACCAGGGGCTCCTAAGTGTGTCGCTCCTTTTCTTTTCCTTTTTTTATTTTATCTTATCTACAGGACTTCGTTTACAAGAGGTCCTGTCCGGCAGTAGATTGGCCGAACTCACGATGCAACAGCCAGGGAGGATCAAGGGCTACGACGAACACTCAGGTGGTCTCCATTACAAGCATTAAATCTGTTTATTACACAATTCCGCAGCCCACCCCTGGAGGGGGACATGATTAAATACTCCAAACCCTTGCTTTCCGCACCATTTGTATCGTTCCGCACTCATAGCAGAATTTCTTGAAATAAACAATGCAGCACTTCTTGCCTATAATTGCATTACTTTTCTTACATATATCTTCATTAATGACATCTTGCACCCGTACATCTTGGTACGGCCGAATACACCAGGGGCTTATGTTCCCCGCATTATGGTGTGATAAGTCCGAACACTTTCACAAGTGCGGCACCCCGAACTTATAGCATTATATGCATTGGCTCCGAATCATGTCTTGGGTCAATAGTTGGGTTTGCCCGGCTCCCATGTTTTGGTACCTTACGTTCCGTTCTGTCGGCTAAGGTAGCACTGGGAGAACCACTGCGATTGCGCCCCGGTTGAGCTGGGCGAGCGCCTCAGTGGATAAAGCTAAAACTGACTGTCATGATAAGGCGAGAGACTTGTTGCTGTTCGAAAGGTCTTTTCGAGTCCCTAAAGACTTACGCCGCTTAGAGCGAGGAACCGGATAGTGTCCGGCCCAGGCGTGGATAGCGCCCCGAACTCGGTCTTCCGACACTAGGGGCTTCGCCAAAATTTAAAATTATAGAATTCTATGGCTAAATGAGAGTGTTCAAGCATTATAAGTCTGGTTGCCTCATTCCTTGTGTTGAGCGCCTCCCTAGATGGACCCAAAAATGGGAACAAGAGCGCTCAAGTTTATCCCGAACACCCCAGCACTCGTGGCATGGGGGCCGAAGCCGACGACTTGCCATCTCTCAGATTTAATATATGGCCGCACAGAAGGTAATATTTTAAATCAAACAAGCATTCCTTAGCGCATATGAACAATGTTTTCAGCGCATAGGATAACACATGGCGAGTCTACTCAATAATTACATCTCTGGGGTACTCATCCGCAATCTTGCGGGCACCCTTCAGGACAGTCTTATAGTACATCTCGGGCGTACGATACTCTTTGACCGGCGGCGGCGCGTCCGCCAGGAGCCTCTCCGCATCCAACCTGCCCCAATGCACCTTTGCGCGGGCAAGGGCCCGACGGGCACCTTCAATACAAGCGGAGCGCTTGATGACCTCCACCCAGGGGCACGCATCCACCAGCCGCCGCACGAGGCCGAAGTAGCTCCCAGGCATGGCCTCCCCAGGCCACAGCCGGACTATGAGGCCCTTCATGGCCTGCTCGGCTACCTTGTGGCGCTCGACCAGCTGCTTCAGCTGGTCGCTAGGGGGCACTGGATGTCCGGCCTCAGCGTACTGAGACTAGAAGACCTTCTCCGTTGAGCTCCCCTCTTTAGCCCGGTAGAATGCGGCGGCATCGGACACGCTGTGAGGCAGATCTGCAAACGCCCCTGGAGAGCTCCGAATTCAGGTAAGTAATAGGTAATTTACATTCACATGCTTTCTTTGCATGAAAAATGCCTTACCCGCCGCTATCTTATTCATCGCCTCAATCTCCTGGAAGGAGTTATGGGCCTCGGCCTTGGCGGCTTTGGCACTTTCAAGAGCCGACGCAAGCTCGGACTCTCGAGTCTTCGAGTCGCGCTCCAAACTCTCATGCTTCTCCATGAGATCCTGGAGCTCTTGCCGCACCTCCGCCACCCGCGCCTCCTGCTTCTCTCGCTCCGTCCGTTCCGCGGCCGCATTGCGTTCGGTCACGGACACGACCTCCTTCAGGGTCGCCACCTCGCTCGTGGCCCCTGCAGTACCCATGTTATCCTTGTTATTTCTATTTGCAACCAAAATCCTTTTCTGTAAGGTACAAATTTTAAAGTGGTGTTACTCACCTTCTTTGTCCTCGAGCTGCTTCTTGGCAAGGCCGAGCTCTTGCTCGGACCGCTCGAGATCCTGCCTCAAAGCACCGACCTCCATAGTATGTGCGGCAGAGGTCAGCAGCGCAGCCTGCAAACCCATATTGACATAATTTTTAGCACTCCTGCGTATATCTTTTATAGATCCTCAGTCCGGTTTTTCTTTCCAAACACCGAACCGAGCATCAAGGGCTGTTGTCTATGCGGTATTACATTACGTATTTTAAAGCTTCCTACCTCAAAGCCTGTTAGAAGGCTGCTGCAAGCTTCGGTCAGCCCGATCTTGGCGAGCTGAACCTTATGAATCACCGCACTCATAATAGTGCGGTGTTCTTCCTCGATGGAAGCGCCGTTGAGCGCCTCCAGCAAGTTGTCCGGCGCCTCCGACTGGATGGAGGCTGCCGGTGCCACGGTCTTGCCCTTCTTGCGAAGGGGCCACCTGCCAGACTCCGGAACCACTGCGGGTTCCGGTATGGAGTCCGGCGCAGAGTCCGGAAGGCTGCCTTGCGGCACCTCCGGAGCCTCCTCCCGATGGGTCCCCTCCTGGGATCCCACCTCGGCGTCCTCAGCACCACGAGGGGTGGAGGCGGTCGGAATGGAATCCACATTCGACGGCGCCAAGGACCCGCTAGATGAAGCGGGAAGATCCTCCTTGGCCGGGCTACAGGCAGTATGCGGCATTAGAAGGACGCTACATGGCACGAAAAAGAAATCACAAATCACTTAGGAGTCCGAACACTTACGATCTTGCTCGAGGCTTGGCCCTTGAGGGCCACTCCTCGTCGCCGTCCTTGGCATGGGCGGTGCTGTCCGGAGGAAGGGTCCTTCCCCTCTTGGACCCTTCGGCCTCCCCCGTTGGGGAAGCCTTCCTTTTCCTGTCTCCCCCCTCCGGGGGAGAGTCCTCTTTCTCCTCCTCGTCTTCGGGGGAGGAGTCCACCTCGGAGCCATCGGACGATGAGTCCGATATCACCTGGCGCCGGGAACTTCTTCGAGTTCCCACGGCCTTCTTCTTGGCCTTCTTCTCCGGCACCACATAAAGTGCCAGGACTAGCAGCCCCGCTAACCGGGCGTCCGCTGGTTCTTCGAGAAGGGGAGCCGGACAGTCTACCTGTCCGGACGTCCTCTGCCAGTCCTGTCAAAGGCATTGGGAGTTTTTAGATCCCACATAACATTAAATTGTGAAAGAAAATAAATGTCCCATAGAGGATAACAAAGCTTACCTCGCCGGCCGGGCGCTTGGTGCTGAATCCGCGGTCTTCCGTCGCGGACGCGGGGGTTTCTCCGCCCTTGAACAACACCCTCCAGGCATCTTCGTACGTTGTGTCAAAGAGCCCACTCAGGGTCCGGTGCTGTGCCGGATCGAACTCCCACAAATTAAAGGCCCGCTGTTGGCAGGGGAGAATCCGGCGGACGAGCATGACCTGGATCACATTGACAAGCCTAAGCTTCTTGTTCACCAAGGTCTGGAGACAGGACTGGAGTCCTGTCAGCTCCTCCGAACTGCCCCATAGTAAGCCCTTCTCTTTCCAGGAGGTGAGCTGCATAGGGATACCAGATCTAAACTCGGGGGTCGCCGCCCATTTTGGGTCACGCGGCTCGGTGATGTAGAACCACCCCGATTGCCACACCTTGACGGATTCCACGAAGGCCCCTTCGAGCCAGATGACGTTGGGCATCTTGCCCAACATGGCGCCTCCGCACTCCGCTTGGACGCCCTTCACTACCTTCGGCTTGATGTTGAAGGTCTTGAGCCACAAGCCGAAGTGGGGCTGGACGCAGAGGAAGGCCTCGCACACGACGATAAACGCCGAGATGTTGAGGATGAAGTTTGGCGCCAGATCGTGGGAATCCAGGCCGTAATAGTACATGAGCCCCCGAACGAAGGGATGCAATGGGAAGCCCAGTCCGCGGAGGAAGTGGGGAAGGAATACGACCCTCTCATGGGGCCTAGGGGTGGGGATGAGCTGCCCGAGATGTCGCCGGACAGGTATCCGGCGCCGCGCAGCTTCTTGATGTGCTCCTCCGTAATGGAGGAAGCCAACCACTTGCCTCCCGCTCCGGACATGACTGGAGAAGGTTGAGACGAGATGTGCGGGCTTGGGCGCTGGAGCTCGAGTGCGCGGAGATGGATAAGAAAAGGAGGAAGAAGGCGTAGGTAAAAGAGGTGGATCCTTATCCCCTTATATATGGGCGGACGAAGACTATGCGTCCCCACCGGCCTGGTAAAACTCGCTTATCTCCCAAGCGCCACCATCAATGGAGCGGTTGGGTTACCCATGTTCGTATTGATGAGAATCCCAGAATAAGGGGAACATGATCTCTGCTTCGACAAGACGTGCCAAGGAAACCGCTTCGCTAAACGCGCTGAGGTGGTATTATAAAAAACAATTCAAGTAAAGGCTTGGTAGTGGTGTGACATCATGCCACAAAATACGTCAGCAGATTGAACTTGTGTACATGTTATTCTCTCTACGGTGGAATGTGGAATTTATTTTGCAGAGCCGGACACTATCCTGGTGTTCACAATCTTCTATGAATTATTCGGAGGAGGAACCCGCCTTGCAATGCCGAACAATATGCGCGCCGGACTCATCTTCATTGAAGCCTGGTTCAGGGGCTACTGAGGGAGTCCTGGACTAGGGGGTGTCCGGACAGCCGGACTATCATCGTCAGTCGGACTCCAAGACTATGAAGATACAAGATTGAAGACTTCGTCCCGTGTCCGGATGGGACTTTCCTTGGCGTGGAAGGCAAGCTTGGCAATACGAATATGTAGATCTCCTACCATTGTAACCGACTCTGTGTAACCCTAGCCCTCCCCGGTGTCTATATAAACCGAAGGGTTTTAGTCCGTAGGACAACACAACCATTACAACAATCATACCATAGGCTAGCTTCTAGGGTTTAGCCTCCTTGATCTCGTGGTAGATCCACTCTTGTACTACCCATATCATCAATATCAGTCAAGCAGGAGTAGGGTTTTACCTCCATCGAGAGGGCCAAACCTGGGTAAAAACATCGTGTCCCTTGTCTCCTGTTACCATCCGCCTAGACGCACAGTTCGGGACCCCCTACCCGAGATCCGCCGGTTTTGACACCGACACCCGTGGTGGCCCCGCAGGCTGCTCGGTTCGGACCAACACTCGAAGGAGCACTGGCCCGGGGGGGCTAAAATAAAGATGACCCTCGGGCTCATGAAAACCCAAGGGAAAAAGGTATAGGTGGCAAATGGTAAAACCAAGGTTGGGCCTTGCTGGAGGAGTTTTATTCAAAGCGAACTGTCAAGGGGGTCCCATAAATCACCCAACCGCGTAAGGAACGCAAAATCAAGGAACATAACACCGGTATGACGGAAACTAGGGGCATCAAGAGTGGAACAAAACACCAGGCATAAGGCCGAGCCTTCCACCCTTTACCAAGTATATAGATGCATTAATTAAAATAAGAGATATTGTGATATCCCAAAGTATCCATGTTCCAACAAGGAACAAACTTCATCTTCACCTGCAACTAGCAACGCTATAAGAGGGGCTGAGCAAAAGCGGTGACATAGCCAAACAACGGTTTGCATAGGACAGGATGGTTAGAGGCTTGACATGGCAATATGGGTGGCATAATATAGCATGTGGTAGGTAACGTAGCATAGGCATAGCAAAAGAGCGAGCATCTAGCAAGCAAAGATAGAAGTTATTTCGAGGGTATGGTCATCTTGCCTGCAAGGTTTCAGAGTTGTCAAAGGCTTGATCCTCGTAAGCGTTCTCAACAGGTTCCTCGTTCACGTACTCATCTCCCGGCTCTACCCAAAGCAAGAACACAAGCAATGGAACCACAATCAAACATGGAGCAATGCACAAGCAACATGATGCAATACATGACATGATATGCGAGATGTGATATGCAATGCATATGCGTGCTCTGGGAGGAAAAAGGATGAACAAGGCATCAACTTGGCCAACCAAGTATGCCGCTGGAAAGATGAGATGATTTCGGTTGAAATCGATATGAAGATCACCGGAAACGGATGCACGGTTTGCAAATGGCAAGCAAAACAATAATGGCACAAATCTGCGATTAACAGCACGATGCTACTTAGCATGCAACAAGAAACTATGCTACAGCACCCCAACATACAAACAAAGCATATGGCAGTGATCTACAGGAGATGCTTAACAAAATAGGAACACTGAGCTACGGCTAAATCACATCATAACAGGTTCAAACAAGCATGGTGAAAGTGCAAAAAAATATCAGGTTGGGCATGGCATAAACAGCATCACGAAGCAATGTTTAGAGCAAGTTATCAACAAGCTACAGGAACTTATAATAGCAAAACAAGACGTGGCAGGAATCTACTCAAAGCATGGATCAAAAGTCCCTTACTGACCATAAGCCAAAAAGGACAAGAGGATATGATGGCATGCATGTAAGCATAGCAAGTTTCCTTAACAGATCCAGACTTGGAGAAGTTTCAGGGCATGGCAAAAATAGATTCAACATGGCATCTTTACAAGCTTTATTAACTTACTACAAGGCATGTCATGGCATGTAACAAGTTCTAGCATGAAGTAGACATGAAAATGAAGCTATCCTTGTGCAAAAGAGCTTCATAGCATGCTTGAAATAAACCACACAAAAATGACAAGACAACATCATGATGTAAAATGACAAGTTCATGAACTTGATCAAATGCAGAAACTAATGCCACCACTGGATTGGTGGGATTTTTCTACCCCAAAAACATATATAATATGTTGGGGTTGCTGTAGAAAAATATTCACAAGTGCCTTAAGTTAAAACCTGCCCTAAATGGAATATGACAGATTTGGCATTCTCCTTATCTGGAAACGTCCAGAAATGGGCTTGCCCGAAATGGATAGATTCCATATGCCAGAAAAGGAATATTTGCTGGGGAATAACAAAAATAAAAATAAAAAAAATAAAGGAAAACAGGGGCTAAGGGAGGATGACAGGTGGGGCCACCCTGTCATACACACGATTGATTGAAAACAGAAAAAGAGGGGGGAAAGATTTATGCACCCGCGGGGATCGAACCCGGGTCTCCCCGGTGCGGGTTTGCGTAGCCAACCACTGGGCTAGCTAGGTGCTACTGATAAGAAAAGGGGTTCGGCCCCTTTTAGAGACACACCAGATCGAGCTCCTCTGTTACAAACAGAGAAGACGACGGCGCCGGCGAGGGCAACGGCGGCAACCAGCGGGGCATAGGGACTCCGGCGGGCGTGCGGGAACATGTGAAGGCGCGGGAGTGCGTGGCTTCTGCTCGTGGTGTCGCGCATGCGGGTGTGCTCAGGCACGAGCGGAACAGAGAGGGTGCCGAGCGAAGCGAGCGGCAGAGGAACTCGTCAGAGCTGCGGGGTGGGGGGGCTTGAAGGGTGCGCGCGAGACGCGAACTAGTGGCGCGAGCGAGCAGCGGGAGCACGACAGGGGGAATCCAGAGCGGGGACACGCAATCACGCTACGGTAGAACAACACTGACAAATAAATTCAGAGATCGCCAGAGCACTGCGAGCGCGGGGAAGACATGGATCAGCTGAGTCCTACGGGTGCCTACATGTCATGGGATGGATGGGAGAGGGAGGTACATTACCAAGCTCAACCAAGGACACGATGGGGTCGACGGAGACGAGCCGGCGGCGACGAAGTGGAGCTCTGAATCTAGGCGCGGTCCTGACCGAGAGGAAGATGGAAGCAGAGGACGTCGAGGAACTGGTCGTCCGGGGCATCGTAGTCGACGTCGTGGATGAAGACGACGACGAGGAAGAAGGAGAACACGATCTGCGGGGGTGGGGTGGCCGGAGAGCACGCCGGCGAAGAGGTCGCGCTCTCAGGTGCGCTCCGGACGGAGCGGTTGCGGTGGATCTGGAGGTTCTTCTCACCTGGCGGCGGCGATGAGAGGAAGAGGGAAACCCTAGGGGGTGTGGACATGGAGAGGGGTTAAAAGGGGGGGGGGCCAGAGCGTCGGGTGGAGCACGGCGTCGACGCGGCCGTGGCCATGTGCGAGCCCGGCATGAGCTTGATGAAAAGGTGAGGGGCGGGTGCGCTGTAGCCAGAGGCTAGCTAGTGGGGTCGTGAGGGACACGTGGGCGTACGGGCTATTGGGTAGCGGGGCGGCTGGGTGAGAAACGGCGTCGATGCGAGCGGGAGTAGGTGAGCGCGCAAGCGGGCTGGCTGGCTGCGCTGGCTGGGCTGGCTGGCAGAAAAGGCCTCGGCTGGGCTGCGCTGGCTGATGCTCTTCTATCTCTATTCGATCGAACAGAAATAGAAACAGAAAAGCACAGGGTAAAAATAGAGGAATTTGAGTATAAAGAAAATATTCTCAAGCTCCTGGAGTTATCCACTATTTGAATAAATTGCTTTGGGGATTTTTAAAAGAAGAAAATTAAATCAAGTTTGAATTAAATTCAAACTTGAGTCCATTTTTAACCTAACCAAAACATATTCAAATGAGTTGAAAATTGGCAGAGGGGATGTAGGCATGGTGCAAGATTTATAGGGAGAAGATGAACATTAAAAGAGAAAGGAAAATGGCATTGTCAAAAGAAGGAAGTAGAGGGAAGGAGGAGGTGGTGATGCAAGATTTATGTATTGAACATGCAACAACATAATATGTATGAGATCACAGCAAGCACATGATGAGGATGGAATGCAAAATGACAAGGCACAAATGTAATATGGTAAGGTGAGCATGACAATGAAAAGAGAAAACCACATAACCAAACAAGATGAGGCCAAACACGATAAAACCCACAAGAATTGGATGAAGGTCAAGTTGATATATTGCCAAAATGGGACGTGTTACATCTGGGGTGTTACAACACTCCACCACTACAAGAGGATCTCGTCCCGAGATCTAGGACTAAAAGAACTCCGGATATTCGGAACGGAGGTGATCCTCGCGCTCCCAGGTGGCTTCTCGGTCGGAATGGTGTGACCACTTCACTTTCAGGAATTTGATTGACTTGTTGCGAGTCTTGCGCTAGGTTTCTTCAAGAATAGCAACGGGGTGCTCATGATAGGACAGATCTTCTTGGAGGTCAATCTCTTCGAAGCTGATGGTGCGCTCAGGAGTCTTGAAGCACTTGCGAAGCTGTGACACGTGAAACACATCATGCACGTTTGCAAAATTGGACGGAAGCTCAAGTTGATAAGCGAGGTCGCCTCTTTTGCCAATAACCTTGAAAGGACCCACGTATCTAGGGGCAAGCTTCCCTTTGATACCGAAGCGACGAGTGCCTTTCATTGGAGAGACGTGGAGGTAGACATGGTCTTCGACTTCAAAAGCCACATCACGGCGCTTGTCATCATAATAGCTCTTCTGGCGCGATTGCGCGGCCTTGAGATTCTCACGAATGACTTTGCACATTTCTTCAGCTTCTGTGATCAAGTCGTTGCCAAGAAGTTGGCGTTCGCCTGTCTCGGACCAATTGAGAGGAGTACGACACTTTCTGCCATAGAGAATTTCGAATGGGGCCTTGCCCGAACTCGCTTGGAAGCTATTGTTGTAGGAGAACTCGGCATATGGAAGACAATCTTCCCACTTCATGCCAAAGGAAATGACACAAGCCCTGAGCATATCTTCAAGGATTTGATTGACTCGCTCGACTTGGCCACTAGTTTGAGGATGGAAAGCTGTGCTGAAACGAATGTTTGTGCCCATGGCCTTCTGAAAGGAGTCCCAGAACTTAGAAGTGAAGATGCTTCCGCGGTATGAAGAGATCAATTGTGGAATACCGTGCAAGGAGACAATTCTGGAGGTGTATAGCTCTGCCAACTGAGCTGCTGTGATAGATTCTTTGATAGGAAGGAAATGAGCCACTTTATTAAGCTTGTCAATGACAACGAAGATAGCATCATTTCCACGCTTGGACTTAGGAAATCCAGTCACGAAGTCCATCTCGATATGATCAAACTTCCATTCTGGAATAGCAAGAGGTTGGAGGAGACCAGCTGGTCTTTGGTGTTCTGCTTTCACCCTTCTACAGACATCACATTCATTCACGAATTGAGCAATTTCTTGCTTCATTCGAGTCCACCAATACGACTGCTTGAGGTCATGGTACATCTTCGTACTTCCAGGATGAATGGATAGGAGGGAATTGTGTGCCTCATTCATGATGATTTTTCTCAGATCGCCTTTGGGAACCACAATTCGATCCTCGAAGAAAAGAGTATCTTTGTCATCCAAGCGATAGCACTTGTATTTGGGAATGCCCTTGTCAATACCACGTTTCACCTTCTTCACCATGGTATCCAGGAGTTGTGCCTAGATCTTCTAAAGTAGGAGAGACTATGAGGTTGGCAAGAAAGCCTTGAGGAACAACTTGAAGATTCAGCTTGCGAAAGCTTCACAAAGATCTGGTTGGAAGGGCTTGAGAATTAAGCTGTTGCAATAAGCCTTCCTGCTCAAAGCATCTGCAATGACATTGGCCTTGCCTGGAGTATATTCAATACTTGGATTGTACTCTTGAATCATTTCGACCCATCGAGTTTGCCTGAGGTTGAGGTTGGGTTGAGTGAAGATATACTTGAGACTCTTGTGATCGGTGAAAATGTCCGCTTTCCTTCCGAACAAGAGATGTCTCCATGTTATTAATGCATGGACAACTGCCGCCAACTCGAGATCGTGAGTGGGGTAGTTCTTTTCGTTGGGCTTCAACTGATGAGAGGTATAGGCCACAACTTTCTTCTCTTGCATTAACACAGCACCGAGACCTTGAAGAGAAGCATCACAGAAAACTTCGAATGGCTTGGATTCATCAGGAGGAGTCAAGACAGGAGCTGTGACTAGCTTCTCTTTGAGGGTGTTGAAAGAAACGTCACACTCAGGCATCCAGACATACTTGACATGCTTCTGGAGGAGGTTGGAAAGAGGCTTTGCAATCTTAGAGAAATTCTCAACGAATCTTCGGCAATAGCTTGCAAGTCCAAGAAAACTGCGAAGCTGCTTGACATTCTGAGGAGGTTCCCAATTCACAATTGAAGACACCTTCTCGGGATTAACAGTGATGCCCTTGGTGGAGATGATGTGACCAAGATAAAGAACTTCATCAAACCAGAACTCACATTTGGAAAACTTCACATAGAATTGATGCTCTCTGAGCTTGTCGAGCACCAATCGCAAATGTTTGGCATGATCCTGCTTGTTCTTGGAGAAGACCAAAATATCATCGAGATACACCAAGACGAAATCATTGGTGTAGGGGTTGAAGATAAAGTTCATCATTCGAGAGAATGTTGGAGGAGCATTGACAAGGCCGAAAGACATGACAGTATATTCATAAGAACCATAGCTTGTTCTAAAAGTTGTCTTGGGAATATCTTGTTCACGAATGCGAATCCGATGAGAACCCATACGGAGGTCAAGCTTGAGAAAACTTTAGCACCTTTGAGTTGCTTGAAAAGCTCATTAATGTTGGGAAGTGGATATTTGTTCTTGATTGTCTTCTTGTTCAATGGACGGTAATCGACGCAAAGTCGGTCCGTGCCATCCTTCTTCTGGACAAAAAGAACTCCACAACCCCATGGAGATGAACTCGGTCTGATCAAACCCAGACGCTCTTGTTCATCGAGTTGTTTCTTCAATTCCTTCAGTTCTTCAGGTCCAAGCTTGTATGGACGCTTGCAAACGGGTTCAGTGCCAGGCTCAAGATCAATAACAAATTCGACTGGCCGATGCGGAGGCATACCCGGAAGCTCTTCTAGAAAGACATCTTGGTACTCACAAACACCTGGAATCTGAGAGATTGCATGTAGCTCGCCCTTCTCATTGAGAGAAAACAACCGAATGGTTTCATCACGAGTGGCATAGATGATAACATCCTCAGAAGAGTGTGTCAATTGAATTTCCCTCGCAGCACAATCAAGTTGAGCTTTGTGCTGAGAAAGCCAGTCTATCCCGAGAATAAGATCGATATCAGAGTCACCAAGAACAATTGGTTTAGCCAGAAATCTATAGTCGCCCATCTTGATTGTGGTATCTGGAACCACCAAACTGGAGCTCAACCGTTTACCCGGAGAAACGACATCCATGGGTTTAACCAAATGTGAAGAAGTTAATTCATGCTTGGCAACAAACGGTCTTGACATGAAACAATGCGATGCACCAGTATCAAATAAGACTTTTGCAGGAATAGAGTTAACTCAAAGGTTACCCATGATCACATTTGAAGAATCCTCTGCCTGAGCTGCATTCATCATGTTCACCTTTGCATGCTTTGGATTATGCTTGACCACTGCATTGCTTGAAGACCTCACAGGTGGAGGAGGAGGAAGGCGCCTTTGGTTGAAGCATTTGTTCGCATAGTGACCTTTCTGCCGGCACTTGTTGCAAGTCACCTCTAAGAGCGGACGGTGATAAGGAGCATTTGACCTTGGAGCTTGAGGCTGAGACTTGTTCTGAGAACCTGGGTTGGGTGGGTGGGAAGATCCACGACCACCTGAGTTCTTCTGCTGGTAAGGCTGACGAAACGGAGGAGGAGGAAGGTAGAACTTTTGCTGCTTAGCTGCCACTTGAGAGGAAGAAGAAGACTGAACTGCATCCCTGATTCTCTTCTTAGAAGCCTCACACTTGAGCTGAGCACCTTCTTGCTCGAGGGCCATATTGTAGAATTGATCAAACTGAGTAGCCTCAACAAGAACGAGAGCTAACTGCAGATCCTCTCTAAGGCCACCTCTGAATTGATAGATCATACTCTTTTCATCAGGAACGTCTTGTTTAGCAAAGCGAGCAAGTTTCTGAAACTGCTTGTTGTATTCGTGCACTGACATGTTGCCTTGCTTGAGATTGCGGAACTCCTCACGCTTGCTCTCGACAACACTGGTAGGAATGTGGTGAGATTTAAAGTCCCGATAGAAATCAGCCAAGTAATCACTCGACCTCCTCTGGAATCCCTGTATTGCTGGAACCAATTAGCTGCTTGGTCCTTGAGCTGAAAAGAAGCGAACTTGACGTAGTCCTCAGGCCTGACATTGCTGCATTCGAAATGCTTGTTGATATCCACGAGCCAATCGTCGGCGTCTATGGCCTCGACACAGTAGCTGAAAGACTTCGGCTGATTTGCAAGGAATTGGTTGAGGGTAGGAAACTGAGGCTGATGGTTGAACTGCCCTTGACCTTGATTCCCTTGGTTGCCTTGGCCTTGGTTGCGCTCTTGCGTCAGCTGAATCAACAACTGAGCATTGGCGTTTGTGGTTGCCATCAAAGTTTGCCATGCCTCCGGAGGTGGAGGTGGAGGTGGAGGGTTCGCCTGACTCCCATCACTGCGTTCCGGATTCTGACGCTTTGGCGGAGCCATCCTGAAGAGGGTGACATCCCTTAGCATCTTGATAGACAGATAGACAAGTTGAATCAACGGATAGAAATTGCAACATATAGTCTTCACAATAAACATTTGAACAAGGATGAACGAATGAATTCCCAAAGCTAACATCACACATCCATTAAGGTGAGAAGCCACTTGATAAGAGATTGATGAATGAAATAAACAAGGTACAACTGGAACAAATATGTGGTAAGGATTACCCAATCACAAACCAAATATCTGCGGGAAGAAGTGCTAGAGCTACTTGAATCCCACCTATAAACTCCCGAAACTTTCCGGTTATGCAATCAGTTGTTGGGGATACAGGGGAAGCAATATATCTCACCCAAACTAACAATCCCTACATCCAGCTGTATCCATCCGTCAACACATAACCAAGAAACCTTCGGAAATCGTATACCTCAACCTTCGAAAAGCATCCGTTATATGAGTCATGGCAATACTCCCGAACTCCCCAGTACTGGGTGACGTCGAGGTTATCTGTCACATCCCTAGCTCTGGCCTGTCCTGTGCTTGCTCCCATCTGTGCATCATGTTTAAATTTTTAAAACTTTAACTGAGGAAGTCAGAAGCCTCAAAACCCTAAATAAAAGAGGGGCAAAAACCCTAGAAATCTCATTCATTGCTCCAAAGTGCTCTTCTTAAATGTTTGATAATTTTTGGTAAGGGTTCTGGTCCCAACCAAAATATTGAACATTTTTAAGGAATTATTTTTGGGACTTTGGATTTAATTCATTAACTATTTGAATTTGAATTATATTCATATAATTAGAATATAATTTCAAATACCCCTGAAATATTTTATGAGCTTTTGGAAAAGTCCATCTAGCAATATAAAATATTCAGAGGAGTTTTTGGCATTGTTTGAATTATTATTTTTAATTCAAAACAGTGGCAAAAGAATTAAATAAAGAAAAACAGAACAAAAATAAATAGAAAGGGAGAGAAGGCCACCTGGGCCACTTACCTGGCACCGCTTACCGGTCCAGCCCAGCCGGCCCAGCTCCTTCCGCTGGCCCAGCCCACCGCCGCCTCCCTCCCCTGTCGCCTTCCTCCTCTGCCAGGAAGACGGGCACGCGCCCGGCGCGCGCGGCCACGCGCCCCGGCCACCTCCTCCCTGCTTCGGCCACCTCCTGCCTCCCTGCTTGCCTCCACTACTCCCTGGAGACGCCACGCGGCCCCCACGAACTCTCTCACTCTCCCGTATCTCTCCCTCCGTCCCTATCCCCCTCTGCTCTCTCTCTATCACGATCGACCACGAGCACCCGAGAGCACCGACGAGCTCCACCGCGGCCAGTGTCCACCCCTCGCCTCGGCGATGCTTCCAGAGGAACCGCCGCACCTTCCTCTTCGTCTCCACCAACTCACGTGACGCCGGGAGCCCTGCATCGCCGCCCACGTCGCCGTTCCCCTCCTCGGCCACCGGAAATCGCCGCCGTTCGATTCGCCGCCGACAGGACGTCCCCGAGCCCACTTAGCGTCTCGTCCGACTCCCCGTGAGCTCCTCTTCTCTTCCCCTCACTCCCCGCACCTGATTTCGTCCCCTAGCTCCTTCTTCCACCACGGCCGAAGCTCGCCGCCGCCGTGCCTCGTCGCCGTCGTGGCCAGAGCCACTGGAGCTCCCACCTGAGTGCACCATCGTGCTCAGACCGTCTCCACAAGCCCGTAGCACGCCCCAGCTCGCCTTCCTGTGCCCCCTAGCTCTCGCTCGCGTCTCGCCCGAACTCCGGCCGCCGCCGCGAGCTCGCCTCCGGCGAACTCCGTCCACCCCCGCACCTCCCGTTGGTTCCCCTAGATGCGCGCGGGCATGGGCTATCCTCTGGTGCCCCTGGCGCGTCGATCCGTCGTCTCTGGCGCAACTCCGGCGAGCCACCGCCGCTCTGATCGTCGCCGTCGTCCAACCACCGGCGCATCTGACGTGAACCGTCATTAGCAGCTAATCCCCCTCCCCATTAACACACTAACAGACACTGACAGCGGGCCCCGTAGCGGGTCAAAGCCCGAGTCAACGCGGGATTAGCCCCTGTGTCACTGACGTGTGGACCCCACACGTCAGGTTTGACCCGAGCCGGGCCCTGTTGACTCGCTGACGTCATGCTGGCGTCAGGTTGACGCAATTAAATCATTTCTGGATTTAATTTAATTCTGAAATTCCAGAAAATGGCTAAAACTTCTAAAATTCATAGAAATTCAACCGTAGCTCCAAATTAAATAATTTATATATGAAAAATTATCAGAAAAATTCAAGGAATCCATCTGTACCATTTTCATGCATGTTAGAACAACTTATAGCTGCTGTTTAGCACAAATCAATTAAATGGCATTTGAATAATCACATATGGAGTTTGAATTTGAATATTATATTCAAACCAACTTCATTTAATCTGTTGCTAGTTGCATTAGCTCAAAACACATTCATATTGCCATGTCATGAGCATGCATCATATTGTGCATTGCATTGATTGTGTCTTTCCTCAGTTGCCGGTGATTGCCCCCTTTCGATAGACGTGATACCGATGATGTGATCGTTGACACTGATGAAGACTCAATGTTATCTTCAGAAGTGCCAGGCAAGCAAAACCCCCTTGTTCATTCCGATACAATCCTACCCTCTCGCTCCTGCTCTCTTTTACTGCATTAGGACAACAACAATTCAACTGTTACTTGCTGCGGTAGCTGAACCCATTTATCCTTTGCATGACATGTCATTGCCACAGTAAATAGATGAAACCCACTAGCATGAGTAGGAGTTGTTTGAGCCCTGTTGTGCCTACTCATTCATGTTTGTTTGTCATGCCTGCTACTGCTTAGAGTTGAGTCAGGTCTGATTCATCCGGGATGAATCAGAGGTGTGTGAACATGTCCTACTGTGTGTGAGCTAAGTGTGTGAACACGATTTGGTAAAGGTAGCGGTGAGAGGCCATGTAGGAGTACATGGTGGGTTGTCTCATTGCAGCCGTCCTCAGGAACTGAGTTCTGTGTTTGTGATCCATGATTCAGCTACTACCATACATTGGGCCCTGAAATATGACCCCGCTCGACTTCTTATTCACCCTCGTCCTCTGTCCAGGAGTTGCAAGTAGTTTCTGGTGTTTGTAGTATGCTGGAGGCCGTGGACAGCGCTAACCGTAGGGGTGGGCTGTGATGCGGTAGGCACGTGGCGGGGTATACCGGGCGCCCGTTTGGTGTCACGGAACCCTGTTCACATCGTTTGGGGCTGTGAGCGAAACTCCGGCCGGATCTCCTCATGGATGGAACCCGAATAGGCGATAAACCTGGACTAGAGACTTGAGTGTTTAGGTAGGTCGTGGTCTACACCCACGTCGGCTTTCGCTTGAAGTCTGCCGAGCACATGTCGTGTGCAGACGCTAAGTGGTGGAAACATGTATGAAGAAGTACACCCCTGCAGGGTTAACATCATCTATTCGAATAGCCGTGTCCGCGGAAAAGGACTTCTGGGTTGCTTATATCAGTTCATAGACAAGTGAAAGTGGATACTCTAAAATACGCAAGATAAGCGTGAGTGCTATGGATGGCGTTCTCGTAGGGAGACGGGAGCGGATCCATAGTGGTGTATTGATATGGTGAATATGTGGACTCGTGTGCGCCACCTCAAAAGAGTTACTTGCAGTCGTAGTTCAGGATAGCCACCGAGTCAAAGCTGGCTTGCTGCAGTTAAACCCCACCACCCCTTTGTTGATAATGATGCATATGTAGTTAGTTCTGATGTAAGTCTTGCTGGGTACATTTGTACTCACGTTTGCCTATTTTATGTTTTTGCAGAGAGACTTCAGTCTCACTAGTAGTTCCGCGTGGACTTCGACGTTTAGCTTGATACCTCAGCTACGATCTTGTGCCCTCGGCAGGATCTGATAGATAGTCAGGCTTCTCAGCCTTTTTCATTTATAGATGTCTGTACTCAGACATGATAGCTTCCGCTTGTGCTTTGACTTGTATGCTCTGATTGTTGGGTCATGAGACCCATGTTTGTAATATCTCGCTCCTCGGAGCCTATTGAATAAATTACTTGAGTCGTAGAGTCATGTTGTGATGCCATGTTGTATTTGCACATATCGAGCATATTGTGTGTATGTTATTGAAATGCTTGGTATGTGTGGGATCTGACCATCTAGTTGTTTATCTTTAGTAGCCTCTCTTACCGGGAAATGTCTCCTAGTGTTTCCACTGAGCCATGGTAGCTTGCTACTGCTCCGGAACACTTAGGCTGGCCGGCATGTGTCCTTCTTCGTTCCTGTGTCTGTCCCTTCGGGGAAATGTCACGCGATGAATACCGGAGTCCTGTTAGCCCGCTACAGCCCGGTTCACCGGAGTCCTGCTAGCCCAGTGCTACAGCCTGGTTCACTCGCTGATGACCGACACGTTCGATGCTGGGTCATGGATGCCTGTCCCTGTAAGTTTGTGCCACTTTGGGTTTACGACTAGCCATGTCAGCCCGGGCTCCTTATCATATGGATGCTAGCGACACTGTCATATACGTGTGCCAAAAGGCGCAAACGGTCCCGGGCAAAGGTAAGGCGACACCCGTGGGAATACCGTGCGTGAGGCCGCAAAGTGATATGAGGTGTTACATGCTAGATCGATGTGGCATTGAGTCGGGGTCCTGACAGCGTTGGTATCAGAGCTTGACTGCCTGTAGGATTACCAAGCCAAACTGGTCGAAGTTGAGTCTAGAAATTCTTTAGTTATATAAGGGAATTGATTGTGGGATGGAACGTAAGGCTCTTTTTACTCCTTATACCTCCTGCCCTTCTGATCTGAGTCATCTTATCTTTCCTACGGGGTTAAGAAACTAGGCTTTCTCTTCTTTCTATCAGGATCACGTATTACTAGTCCGTAGACTTATAAGATTGTTCGATTTAAGCTTGAGTCCAGTTCCTACTACTTCTGTATGTTAACTGATGATCTCGAAACCTTGATATTGTGCTTCTGAGTGGTTATGCCACCATTTTTTGTGAATGTCTCAAATCTTTTCTGAGCATTTACAGCCGTTATGTTGTCCGAGTCATTCCAGGTTTCTAAATAGTCTAATGCATTTGCAAAATCCTTTCCCTCTGGTTTCGATGTTCCTTTATGCCAGCTCAATCACACTAATTGTTGAGTTGAGGTATTCTATTGCCTTGACATTATGTTGGAGTTACTATTATGACCCTAGGTGTCTCAGGGGATCATCTAGTAATTTAGCCATGATTTGTGTTCCCAGTGTGATGATTCTGGCCATCATTCTCGAAAGCATCCCGTGATGCTACTTAGTAATAGGTATTCTGTTCCTGGGTTCTTGAACCCGAGATTCACTCTACCTACTTCATGTTGATAGTAGTTGCTAGCGCCTTTAGGATATTAGTAACCTTTGCGATAGTCCTTGAAGTCCGTGGTATCTTCTTCTTCCAAATACCATGAACTACTTATGGCAGAAGTTCCTCGTTGAACTGAAAGATCACAACCAGAGTGCTCTTGATGAGTTCTCCATTATAATGTTGACTCTGCCAGTTCTACCTTTCTGCATGGGTTATCCGGAAGAAATATGTTGAACTTGGTTCGACATACTAATCTATGCATCCACAACTCAGAAAATTATATGTTCCTTTGAGTTGTTCTCTTTAGTTGCATTCTGACCCTCGTCTATCAATTGATAGTCAAGAGTATGCGTGCGTTCGTTTATCGATGCCTATTACTCTTGTGGTCCGTCAAGCCATTCTATCGCAGAATGACTAGGAGAAACAAACTCCAGTACCTCTTCCATATCTAGGATTGGGTCAAAGCAATTGTGCTCCGCAGATCAAAATGCCAGCCCAGCTTTTGGTTCTGTTCTACCTTGGAGTATTACCCCCTTTATGTCAGAATTGTCATGAGAACTGCACCAACTCTCATGAATTTTGACGTGATACTTCTCACCATCATTACTCATTCCTCGGTTCCGTGTGGTTATAACCGGAATGTCGACAAGTGAATCGTGATGTGTGAAATCAATACGCCTAGCAACCTCATTGCTGGGTAGTTAAAGGACAATAATTTCATTCTTAGCGTGTTGGTTTTGAATCATCATTCTAAGGTTGATCATGCTACCTAGTCCATTCTCCTGGTTCACTCCTCGATCGATGAGTTAGGATTATTTCAAATCCCTGCTCTATTGATCATATCGTCTTGCCCTGAAAAGCAAGATTTTTCTCGAGCTTAGTAACATACCGGTGGTTCGTGATTTTCTGAATATCTTCTCAGAAGTATTACCAGGTTGTCACCTGACCGCTATGTTGAGTTCGTGATCAAGTTGGTTTATTCCTGTAAACCACCCCTTCTCCAAGAATCCGTGTTGGATACCCTGAGCTAGTTGGATAAGCTGAACAACAACTTGGAGAGTTGGAAGATAAAAGCTTGTCCGACTTAGTTCATGTTAAGGGATATCTTTTTGTGTGTGTGTGTGTGTTGAAGAAAGATGATATCCTCATCAATTGGTCCTTGTGAACAATTGTTGGATCTATTGTCTTACCCAAACCTTTGATTGAGTATGGGCTATCATCCAATCAGACCAGAACCAACGATATTCGTAATGTTGTCTTACTCGTGGTTGATCCCTCGAGCATACACCATTATATCTTTTGGGTCTGACCAATGCTATCGCCGTGTTCACTTAACTATGGAATTCCTTTTAAAAGGAAACCCAGATGAATTGTTGTTGAGCCCATTGACAACATCCTTATCTCCTCCATAATTTTGCTGAACATTAAGCTAGTGTTGGAAACTTTTGAAAGCATTTGTTCATGCTAGCTCATGAAGCATATGTTCAGATGTAAGAAGTGACTTCCTCTAGTTCATGTGCATTTGATGCAAGTTGCCGCCGTGGACTCGAGAAAGTCAATGTTGCTTCCTCTGGAATCATCGCGAGTCAGTCATGCACACGTGCGAAGTATTCTGTGGTCTGGAGACTTGCAACCTTCATTCCATATGTGTATCCTAGCACACCAAGCCACTGACTGATTTGTTCAAGGAGAAGGAGTATCCTCATAAGAGCTAATCCGGACTTATGAAAGAACTTCGATATCCTCGCTGATGGTTCCCAACCAGAACTCGGTAGTGTTTTATTGTAAGACTACCATGTGGGCATGCTTGTCTGGGACAACGTGTTCACATGTTTGTAGCAGAACCAGCTCATGTTTTGGAGCTTGCTATCGTAGTTCATCTCCCGAGAATCCCGCAACGTCATCTCGTCGATTCGTGTTGCAAACTTCCGTTTTTCTTCCTAGACTCGATGAGTCTGGAATATCCTAACACCAACCAGATCTGAATCTCAGGCAGATGGGATGGTTGGAACATTTCCCAAGAATTATAATATTGGTGTCTCGATAACCGGTAAAGTGGATGTCGTGGCCAACACACCCAACCGGAAGACCTATTATTATAATATCTTGATTGAGGAAGTTGGCCACCTCCCCATAGGGATTTCGTAGGATTTACTCCCTAGTTGCTCCTATGGATTCTGAGATCCCGAAGTCCGACCTTTTACTTGATGTCCTAGATACCAGACCATTTCTATGAATGGGTTACACCTAGCACATCAAGGAGAACATTAGAAGCGGAGTGCTAAATGCCTCTCGGTCGATCATCCAGATTTTGTTCCTTGGCTTCGCTAAGGTGTAATCTGAGAAGGTGTTATCTTCCTTTGCATCTGCATCATCCATCATCATTCATCATGGTAGCAAGTTGTGTTGCCAGGATCCTTGACACGGATATTGGTAGAATCTTGATGATTGTGGAAATGCTCAAGTTCTTGAGAGCACGCACAAGCGCTACGTGTTATCATCGGCACTAGCTGGGTTTGCTCTCAGTTCCCTCGGCAATGCTATGATCTATTCAACAGTGAATTAACTCTCTAGTGTTGGGTTCTTCCCAGTTACTAGAATCATTCCCATCATTTGCATTTTGTTCCCAGCTTGCACCACCAATGTGCCATTCTACCATGGGTCTCTTCCATTTCCGGTGATAAGCAAATTCATCCATTATGTTGTCTTCAACAAGGTAATCCACATCATCCAAGTTTGAGTATGCCATTCTACCGACCCCCTCCAAACGATCGCTCAAGAATTGTCTTAGACTGGTTTAAAGAGTTTCAATGATCTCTGAATCAAAAGTAATTCTTTTTGCCACTTAAGGGAATATCTCTACGAGTCACCTTCCCTAAGGTGTATCGTTATGGTATCATGGCAACTCAACTCCTCGCTACGTTGACAATCGTTTACCACCTTCTTAAGCGTGAAATTGTTGTCTACCTAGTGAACCTTCGTCATCCGTTTCTTTCCACCCCTCTTGATGTGTATCTCGTGTCTCAACCCGAGAGATGGTCCTATGTCTCGTTCCGTGAGTTGTTCGATCTTCGAGAAGATCGACCCTGCTAGAGTCCCCTTCTTTCCTCCATGTCATGTTGACAGGATTTCTCAAGGCAAGACTTCAAGACAATGATGGTGAATGAATCAACGTTCAACTGAAGTGCACCCTGGATCGTGAAGATTATACTAGTTTGCGTTACCCCTTCACCTTACCCTACGCTTGAATCTCGAGACGAGATTCTTGTTTAGTGGGGGTGAGTTGTCACATCCCTAGCTCTGGCCTGTCCTGTGCTTGCTCCCATCTGTGCATCATGTTTAAATTTTTAAAACTTGAACTGAGGAAGTCAGAAGCCTCAAAACCCTAAATAAAAGAGGGGCAAAAACCCTAGAAATCTCATTCATTGCTCCAAAGTGCTCTTCTTAAATGTTTGATAATTTTTGGTAAGGGTTCTGGTCCCAACCAAAATATTGAACATTTTTAAGGAATTATTTTTGGGACTTTGGATTTAATTCATTAACTATTTGAATTTGAATTATATTCATATAATTAGAATATAATTTCAAATACCCCTGAAATATTTTATAAGCTTTTGGAAAAGTCCATCTAGCAATATAAAATATTCAGAGGAGTTTTGGCATTGTTTGAATTATTATTTTAATTCAAAACAGTGGCAAAAGAATTAAATAAAGAAAAACAGAACAGAAATAAATAGAAAGGGAGAGAAGGCCACCTGGGCCACTTACCTGGCGCGCTTACCGGTCCAGCCCAGCCGGCCCAGCTCCTTCCGCTGGCCCAGCCCACCGCCGCCTCCCTCCCCTGTCGCCTTCCTCCTCTGCCAGGAGGACGGGCACGCGCCCGGCGCGCGCGGCCACGCGCCCCGGCCACCTCCTCCCTGCTTCGGCCACCTCCTGCCTCCCTGCTTGCCTCCACTACTCCCTGGAGACGCCACGCGGCCCCCACGAACTCTCTCACTCTCCCGTATCTCTCCCTCCATCCCTATCCCCCTCTGCTCTCTCTCTCTCTCACGATCGACCACGAGCACCCGAGAGCACCGACGAGCTCCACCGCGGCCAGTGTCCACCCCTCGCCTCGGCGATGCTTCCAGAGGAACCGCCGCGCCTTCCTCTTCGTCTCCACCAACTCACGTGACGCCGGGAGCCCTACATCGCCGCCCACGTCGCCGTTCCCCTCCTCGGCCACCGGAAATGGCCGCCGTTCGATTCGCCGCCGACAGGACGTCCCCGAGCCCACTTAGCGTCTCGTCCGACTCCCCGTGAGCTCCTCTTCTCTTCCCCTCACTCCCCGCACCTGATTTCGTCCCCTAGCTTCTTCTTCCACCACGGCCGAAGCTCGCCGCCGCCGTGCCTCGTCGCCGTCGTGGCCAGAGCCACTGGAGCTCCCACCTGAGTGCACCATCGTGCTCAGACCGTCTCCACAAGCCCGTAGCACGCCCCAGCTCGCCTTCCTGTGCCCCCTAGCTCTCGCTCGCGTCTCGCCCGAACTCCGGCCGCCGCCGCGAGCTCGCCTCCAGCGAACTCCGTCCACCCCCGCACCTCCCGTTGGTTCCCCTAGATGCGCGCGGGCACGGGCTATCCTCTGGTGCCCCTGGCGCGTCGATCCGTCGTCTCTAGCGCAACTCCGGCGAGCCACCGCCGCTCTGATCGTCGCCGTTGTCCAACCGCCGGCGCATCTGACGTGAACCGTCATTTGCAGCTAATCCCCCTCCCCATTAACACACTAACAGACACTGACAGCGGGCCCCGTAGCGGGTCAAAGCCCGAGTCAACGCGGGATTAGCCCCTGTGTCACTGACGTGTGGACCCCACACGTCAGGTTTGACCCGAGCCAGGCCCTGTTGACTCGCTGACGTCATGCTGGCGTCAGGCTGACGCAATTAAATCATTTCTGGATTTAATTTAATTTTGAAATTCCAGAAAATGCCTAAAACTTCTAAAATTCATAGAAATTCAACCGTAGCTCCAAATTAAATAATTTATATATGAAAAATTATCAGAAAAATTCAAGGAATCCATCTGTACCATTTTCATGCATGTTAGAACAACTTATAGCTGCTGTTTAGCACAAATCAATTAAATGGCATTTGAATAATCACATATGGAGTTTGAATTTGAATATTATATTCAAACCAACTTCATTTAATCTGTTGCTAGTTGCATTAGCTCAAAACACATTCATATTGCCATGTCATGAGCATGCATCATATTGTGCATTGCATTGATTGTGTTCTTTTCTGTGTTGCCGGTATTGTCCCCTCTCGATAGACGTGATACCGATGATGTGATCGTTGACACTGATGAAGACTCAATGTTATCTTCAGAAGTGCCAGGCAAGCAAAACCCCCTTGTTCATTCCGATACAATCCTACTCTCTCGCTCCTGCTCTCTTTTACTGCATTAGGACAACAACGATTCATCTGTTACTTGCTGCGGTAGCTGAACCCCTTTATCCTTTGCATGACCTGTCATTGCCACAGTAAATAGATGAAACCCACTAGCATGAGTAGGAGTTGTTTGAGCCCTGTTGTGCCTACTCATTCATGTTTGTTTGTCATGCCTGCTACTGCTTAGAGTTGAGTCAGGTCTGATTCATCCGGGATGAATCAGAGGTGTGTGAACATGTCCTACTGTGTGTGAGCTAAGTGTGTGAACACGATTTGGTAAAGGTAGCGGTGAGAGGCCATGTAGGAGTACATGGTGGGTTGTCTCATTGCAGCTGTCCTCAGGAACTGAGTTATGTGTTTGTGATCCATGATTCAGCTACTACCATACATTGGGCCCTGAAATATGACCCCGCTCGACTTCTTATTCACCCTCGTCCTCTGTCCAGGAGTTGCAAGTAGTTTCTGGTGTTTGTAGTATGCTGGAGGCCGTGGACTGCGCTGACCGTAGGGGTGGGCTGTGATGCGGTAGGCACGTGGCCGGGTATACCGGGCGCCCGTTTGGTGTCACGGAACACTGTTCACATCGTTTGGGGCTATGAGCGAAACTCCGGCCGGATCTCCTCATGGATGGAACCCGAATAGGCGATAAACCTGGACTAGAGACTTGAGTGTTTAGGTAGGTCGTGGTCTACACCCACGTCGGCTTTCGCTTGAAGTCTGCCGAGCACATGTCGTGTGCAGACGCTAAGTGGTGGAAACATGTATGAAGAAGTACACCCCTGCAGGGTTAACATCATCTATTCGAATAGCCGTGTCCGCGGAAAAAGGACTTCTGGGTTGCTTATATCAGTTCATAGACAAGTGAAAGTGGATACTCTAAAATACGCAAGATAAGCGTGAGTGCTATGGATGGCGTTCTCGTAGGGAGACGGGAGCGGATCCATAGTGGTGTATTGATATGGTGAATATGTGGACTCGTGTGCGCCACCTCAAAAGAGTTACTTGCAGTCGTAGTTCAGGATAGCCACCGAGTCAAAGCTGGCTTGCTGCAGTTAAACCCCACCACCCCTTGTTGATAATGATGCATATGTAGTTAGTTCTGATGTAAGTCTTGCTGGGTACATTTGTACTCACGTTTGCCTATTTTATGTTTTTGCAGAGAGACTTCAGTCTCACTAGTAGTTCCGCGTGGACTTCGACGTTTAGCTTGATACCTCAGCTACGATCTTGTGCCCTCGGCAGGATCTGATAGATAGTCAGGCTTCTCAGCCTTTTTCATTTATAGATGTCTGTACTCAGACATGATAGCTTCCGCTTGTGCTTTGACTTGTATGCTCTGATTGTTGGGTCATGAGACCCATGTTTGTAATATCTCGCTCCTCGGAGCCTAATGAATAAATTACTTGAGTCGTAGAGTCATGTTGTGATGCCATGTTGTATTTGCACATATCGAGCATATTGTGTGTATGTTATTGAAATGCTTGGTATGTGTGGGATCTGACCATCTAGTTGTTTATCTTTAGTAGCCTCTCTTACCGGGAAATGTCTCCTAGTGTTTCCACTGAGCCATGGTAGCTTGCTACTGCTCCGGAACACTTAGGCTGGCCGGCATGTGTCCTTCTTCGTTCCTGTGTCTGTCCCTTCGGGGAAATGTCACGCGATGAATACCGGAGTCCTGTTAGCCCGCTACAGCCCGGTTCACCGGAGTCCTGCTAGCCCAGTGCTACAGCCTGGGTTCACTCGCTGATGACCGACACGTTCGATGCTGGGTCATGGATGCCTGTCCCTGTAAGTTTGTGCCACTTTGGGTTTACGACTAGCCATGTCAGCCCGGGCTCCTTATCATATGGATGCTAGCGACATGTCATATACGTGTGCCAAAAGGCGCAAACGGTCCCGGGCAAAGGTAAGGCGACACCCGTGGGAATACCGTGCGTGAGGCCGCAAAGTGATATGAGGTGTTACATGCTAGATCGATGTGGCATTGAGTCGGGGTCCTGACATTATCTCACCAACAACTGCATAAAAGAGATTTTCGATGTCGGCAAAACTCAGGTATTCTAGACCTGCAACGATAAAATTGTGACGACAACACCTCGGAGCTCAACTCCCCGGGACACTGCCACAACCCCTAAATGTCAGGAGGCACCAAGAACAATGTTCTTGTCACAAAACCATCAGAACGATTCCAAGATACCCGCGTGATCCTAAATTTTTTTTAGTGAAATCTGAGGAGAGGAGAGTCAAAACTTCTACGTCAGGAGACCTCACTAGAGCGACGAAGGGACTGAGGAGTAAAAAGAATCCTACTCTCCGATATATATAATCCTAAGACTCAAAACATTTTTTCCTAGACTCAACAACGCCAGCAAACAATCAAGCAGGTGGCTCCTAAGTCGGGGATGGCTCTGATTACCAACTTGTAACGCCCTCGATGCGGCTATATCTCCCACGTGTCGAAGCACAACTTAGAGGCATAACCGCATTGAAAGCAATGTCGCAAGTGAGGTAATCTTCACACAACCCATGTAATACATAAGGGGAAAGAGATACATAGTTGGCTTACAGTCGCCACTTCACACAATACATAAATAAACATCCATCATCCAAATTACACTCAAGGTCCGACTACGGAACCAAAATAAAAGAAGACTACCCCAAATGCTTCACAGATCCCCGATCGTCCCAACTGGGCCCACTACTGATCATCTGGAAACGAAACATAGTAACGACCAAGGTCCTCGTCAAACTCCCACTTGAGCTCGATTGCGCCACTTGCGCTGGTATCATCGGTACCTGCATCTGTTTTGGTAGAATCTGTGAGCCATGGGGACTCAGCAATCTCACACCCGCGAGATCAAGACTATTTAAGCTTAAGGGAAGGGTGGTGTAATGAGGTGGAGCTGCAGCAAGTGACTAGCATATATGGTGGCTAACATACGCAAGAGAGAGCGAGAAGAGAAGCAAGGCACGGTCATGAATCTAGAAGCGATCAAGAAGTGATCCTAGAGCAACCTACGTCAAACATAACTCCAACACCGTGTTCACTTCCCGGACTCCGCCAAGAAGAGACCATCACGGTTACACACGCGGTTGATGTATTTTAATTAAGGTCGAGTTCGGGTTTTCTACAACCGGACATTAACAAATTCCCATCTGCCTCATAACCGCGGGCACGGCTTTCGAAAGATAACACCCTGCAGGGGTGTCCCAACTTAGCCCATCATAAGCTCTCACGGTCAACGAAGGATAAACCTTCTCCCGGGAAGACCCGATCAGTCTCGGAATCCCGGTTCGCATGACATTTCGACAATGGTAAAACAAGACCAGCAAAGCCGCCCGAATTTGCCGACAAATCCTGATAGGAGCTGCACATATCTCGTTCTCAGGGCACACTGGATAAGTCAAGCTACGAGTAAAACCAGGCCTCAAGTTTCCCCGTGGTGGCCCAGCAGGCTGCTTGGTTCGGACCAACACTCGAAGGAGCACTGGCCCGGGGGGGGGCTAAAATAAAGATGACCCTCGGGCTCGCGAAAACCCAAGGGAAAAAGGTATAGGTGGCAAATGGTAAAACCAAGGTTGGGCCTTGCTGGAGGAGTTTTATTCAAAGCGAACTGTCAAGGGGGTCCCATAAATCACCTAACCGCGTAAGGAACGCAAAATCAAGGAACATAACACCGGTATGACGGAAACTAGGGGCGGAAAGAGTGGAACAAAACACCAGGCATAAGGCCGAGCCTTCCACCCTTTACCAAGTATATAGATGCATTAATTAAAATAAGAGATATTGTGATATCCCAAAGTATCCATGTTCCAACAGGGAACAAACTTCGTCTTCACCTGCAACTAGCAACGCTATAAGAGGGGCTGAGCAAAATCGGTGACATAGCCAAACAACGGTTTGCATAGGACAGGATGGTTAGAGGCTTGACATGGCAATATGGGTGGCATAATATAGCATGTGGTAGGTAACATAGCATAGGCATAGCAAAAGAGCAAGCATCTAGCAAGCAAAGATAGAAGTGATTTCGAGGGTATGGTCATCTTGCCTGCAAGGTTCTCAGAGTTGTCGAAGGCTTGATCCTCGTAAGCATTCTCAACAGGTTCCTCGTTCATGTACTCGTCTCCCGGCTCTACCCAAAGCAAGAACACAAGCAATGGAACCACAATCAAACATGGAGCAATGCACAAGCAACATGATGCAATACATGACATGATATGCGAGATGTGATATGCAATGCATATGCGTGCTCCGGGAGGAAAAAGGATGAATAAGGCATCAACTTGGCAAACCAAGTATGCCACTGGAAAGATGAGATGATTTCGGTTGAAATCGATATGAAGATCACCGGAAACGGATGCACGGTTTGCAAATGGCAAGCAAAACAATAATGGCACAAATCTGCGATTAACAACACGATGCTACTTAGCATGCAACAAGAAACTATGCTACAGCACGCCAACATACAAACAAAGCATATGGCAGTGATCTACAGGAGATGCTTACAAAAAGAGGAACACTGAGCTACGGCTAAATCACATCATAACAGGTTCAAACAAGCATGGTGAAAGTGCAAAAAAATATCAGGTTGGGCATGGCATAAACAGCATCACGAAGCAATGTTCAGAGCAAGTTATCAACAAGCTACAGGAACTTATAATAGCAAAACAAGACATGGCAGGAATCTACTCAAAGCATAGATCAAAAGTCCCTTACTGACCATAAGCCAAAAAGGACCAGAGGATATGATGGCATGCATGTAAACATAGCAAGTTTCGTTCACAGATCCAGACTTAGAGAAGTTTCAGGGCATGGCAAAAACAGATTCATCATGGCATCTTTACAAGCTTGATTAACTTACTACAAGGCATGTCATGGCATGTAACAAGTTCTAGCATGAAGTAGACATGAAAATGAAGCTATCCTTGTGCAAAACAGCTTCATAGCATGCTTGAAATAAACCACACAAAAATGACAAGACAACATCATGATGTAAAATGACAAGTTCATGAACTTGCTCAAATGCAAAAACTAATGCCACCACTGGATTGGTGGGATTTTCCTACCCCAAAAACATATATAATATGTTGGGGTTGCTGTAGAAAAATATTCACAAATGCCTTAAGTTAAAACCTGCCCTAAATGGAATATGACAGATTTGGCATTCTCCTTATCTGGAAATGTCCAGAAATGGGCTTGCCCGAAATGGATAGATTCCATATGCCAGAAAAGGAATATTCGCTGGGGAATAACAAAAATAAAAATAAAAAAATAAAGGAAAACAGGGGCTAAGGGAGGATGATAGGTGGGGCCACCCTGTCATACACACGGTTGATTGAAAAAAGAAAAGGTGGGGAAAGATTTATGCACCCGCGGGGATCAAACCCGGGTCTCCCCGGTGCGGATTTGCGTAGCCAACCACTGGGCTAGCTAGGTGCTACTGATAAGAAAAGGGGTTCGGCCCCTTTTAGAGCCACACCAGATCGAGTTCCTCTGTTACAAATAGAGAAGACGACGGTGCCGGCGAGGGCAATGACGGCAACTAGCGGGGCATAGGGACTCCGGCGGGCGTGCGAGAACATGTGAAGGTGCACGAGCGTGTGGCTTCTGCTCGTGGTGTCGTGCGTGTGCGTGTGCTCGGGCACGAGCGGAACAGACATGGTGCCGAGCAAAGCGAGCGGCAGAGGAACTCGTCGGAGCTGCTGGGGGGGCTTGAAGGGTGCGCGCGAGACGCGAACGAGTGGCGAAAGCAAGCTGCGGGAGCACGACAGGGGGAATCCAGAGCGGGGACACGCAAACACGCTACGGTAGAACAGCAGTGCACAAATAAATTCAGAGATCGCCAGAGCACTGCGAGCGTGGGGAAGACATGGATCGGCTGAGTCCTACGGGTGCCTACATGTCATGGGATGGATGGGAGAGGGAGGTGCGTTACCAAGCTCACCCAAGGACACGATGGGGGTCGACGGAGGCGAGCCGGCGGCGACGAAGTGGAGCTCTGAATCTAGGCGCGGTCCTGACAGAGAGGAAGATGGAAGCAGAGGACGTCGAGGAACTGGTCGTCCGGGGCACCATAGTCGACGTCGTGGATGAAGATGACGACGAGGAAGAAGGAGAACATGATCTGCGGGGGTGGGGTGGCCGGAGAGCACGCCGGTGACGAGGTCGCGCTCTCAGGTGCGCTCCGGACGGAGCGGTTGCGGTGGATCTGGAGGTTCTTCTCACCTGGCGGCGACGATGAGAGGAAGAGGGAAACCCTAGGGGGGTGTGGACAAGGAGAGGGGTTAAAAGGGGGGGGCAGAGTGTCGGGTGGAGCACGGCGTCGACGCGGCCATGGCCATGTGCGAGCCCGGCATGAGCTTGACGAAAAGGTGAGGGGCGGGTGCGCTGTAGCCAGAGGCTGGCTAGTGGGGTCGCGAGCGACACGTGGGCGTACGGGCTACTGGGTAGCGGGGCGGCTGGGTGAGAAACGGCGTCGACGCGAGCGGGAGCAGGTGAGCGCGCAAGCGGGCTGGCTGGCTGCGCTGGGTGGGCTGGCGGGCAGAAATGGCCTCGGCTGGGCTGCGCTGTCTCATGCTCTTCTATCTCTATTCGATCAAACAGAAATAGAAACAGAAAAGCACAGGGTAAAAGGAGAGGAATTTGAGTATAAAGAAAATATTCTCAAGCTCCTGGAGTTATCCACTATTTGAATAAATTGCTTTGGGGATTTTTAAAGGAATAAAATTAAATCAAGTTTGAATTAAATTCAAACTTGAGTCCATTTTTAACCTAACCAAAACATATTCAAATGAGTTGAAAATTGGCAGAGGGGATGTAGGCATGGTGCAAGATTTACAGGGAGAAGATGAACATTAAAAGAGAAAGGAAAATGGCATTGTCAAAAGAAGGAAGTACAGGGAAGGAGGAGGTGGTGATGCATGATTTATGTATTGAACATGCAACAACATAATATGTATGAGATCACAGCAAGCACATGATGAGGATGGAATGCAAAATGACAAGGCACAAATGCAATATGGTAAGGTGAGCATGACAATGAGAAGAGAAAACCACATAACCAAACAAGATGAGGCCAAACATGATAAAACCCACAAGAATTGGATGAAGGTCAAGTTGATATATTGCCAAAATGGGACATGTTACATCTGGGGTGTTACAGGTTAGGTTTACCTTAATACTTTTGTTGTAGTTGCGGATGCTTGCAATAGAGCTTAATCATAAGTGGGATGATTGTCCAAGTAAGGGCAGTACCCAAGCACCGGTCCACCCACATGTCAAATTATCAAAGTACCGAACGCAAATCATATGAGCGTGATGAAAACTAGCTTGACGATATTCCCATGTGTCCTCGGGAGCGCTTTTCCTATTATAAGAGTTTGTCTAGGCTTGTCCTTTTCTATAAAAAGTATTGGGCCACCTTGCTGCACTTTATTTACTTTTGTTACTTGTTGCTCGTTACCATTTATCCTATCACAAAACTATCTGTTACCACTTATTTTAGTACTTGCAGAGAAAACCTTGCTGAAAACCGCTTATCATTTCCTTCTGCTCCTCGTTGGGTTCGACACTCTTACTTATCGAAAGGACTACAATGGATCCCCTATACTGGTGGGTCATCAAGACTCTTTTCTGGCGTCGTTGCCGGGGAGTGAAGTGCCTTTGGTAGGTGGAATTTGGTAAGGAAAAAATTTATTTAGTGTGCTGAAATTTTCTGTCACTTGTTACTATGGAAAGTAATTGTCTGAGGGGCTTGTTCGGGGTATCTTCACCCCGTCCAGTTGAGCCAAGAGTTGCTCCTCAACGTACTCAACCTACTGAAAATAAAACTCCTTTTGAAATTCCTTCAGGTATGATGGAAAAACTGCTAGCTAACACTTTTGCAGGAGATGGAACAAAGCATCGTGACGAACATCTACGCTTTGTGGATGATATTTGTGGGCTATTTAAGCTTGCAGATATACCCGATCATGTTGTTAAGAAGAAGGCTTTCTCTTTATCATTGGAGGGAGACGCATTGACATGGTATAGGCTATGTGATGATACGAGATCATGGAACTATAAAAGAGTGATGTTGGAATTTCATCAAAAGTATTACCCTATGCATCTTGTTCATCGTGATCGCAATTATATATATAATTTTTGGCCTCGCGAAGGAGAAAGCATCTCTCAAGCTTGGGGGAGGCTTAAATCAATGTTATATTCATGCCCCAATCATGAGCTCTCAAAAGTGACAATTCTTCAGAATTTTTATGCTCGACTTTCTAATAACAATCGCACCATGCTCGATACTTCTTGTGCTGGCTTTTTTATGATGAAGACTATTGAATTCATATGGAATTTATTGGATAGAATTAAATGCAACTCTGAAGATTGGGACCTCGACGAAGGTAAGAAGTCAGGTATGACACCTAAGTTTGATTGTGTTAAATCTTTTATGGATACCGATATTTTCCGTAAGTTTAACACTAAATATGGACTTGACTCTGAGATAGTAGCTTCTTTCTGTGAATCTTTTGCTACTTATGTTGATCTCCCCAAGGAGAAGTGGTTTAAATATCATCCTCCCATAGAAGTAAAAGTAGCTGCACCTATTAAAGTTGAAGAAAAGATTGTCCCTTATAAAGATCCTATTGTTCCTACTTCTTATGTTGAGAAACCACCCTTCCTTGTTAGAATGAAGGATCATGCCAAAGCTTCAACGGTTGTTCGTAAAAGCAATACTAGGACTTATACACCTCTTGAGCAAGTCAAAGTAGAACCCAATATTGCTATTGTTAAAGATCTCTTGTCTGATAATATTGATGGGCATGTTATTCAATTCTTTGGTGAAACTGCTAGAATTGCTAAACCCTATGATAGAGATAAACATAGACCTGTGGTAGGCTTGCCCATTATTTCTGTTAAAATAGGAGATCATTGTTATCATGGCTTATGTGATATGGGTGCTAGTGCTAGTGTTATACCCATTGGCTTATACAAAGAAATTATGCATGATATTGCACCGGCTGAGTTAGAAGAAATTGATGTCACAATTAAACTTGCCAATAGAGATACTATTTCACCTATGGGAATTGTTAGAGATGTCGAAGTCTTGTGTGGGAAAACCAAATATCCCGCTGATTTTCTTGTTCTTGGTTCTCCACAAGATAGCTTTTGTCCCATTATATTTGGTAGACCCTTCTTGAATACTGTTAATGCTACGATAGATTGCAAAAAGAATATTGTTACTATTGGCTTGGATGATATGGTTCATGAGTTTAATTTCTCTAGATTTAGTAAACAACATCGTGAAGAAGAATTGCCTAGTAAGGATGATATTATTGGTCTTGCTTCTATTGCCATACCTCCTAGTGATCCTTTAGAACACTATTTGCTAGACCATGAAAATGATATATTCATGAATGAAAGAAGGGAAATAGATGAAGTATTCTTTAAACAGGAACCTATTCTGCAACACAATTTGCTTGTTAAAATCCCAGGGGATCCTCCTCCACCCAAGGGTGATCCCGTGTTTGAGCTTAAACCGTTGCCTGATAATCTTAAATATGCTTATCTTGATGAAAAGAAAATATATCATGTCATTATTTGTGCTAACCTTTCAGAGCATGAAGAAGAAAGATTATTGAAAACTCTAAAGAAGCACTGTGCCGCTATTGGATATACTCTGGATGATCTTAAGGGCATCAGTCCCACTCTATGCCAACATCAAATAAATTTGGAGGCTGATGCCAAACCAGTTCGTGATCCTCAACGACATTTGAATCCTAAAATGAAAGAAGTGGTAAGAAAGGAAATAATCAAGCTTCTGGAGGCAGGTATAATTTATACCGTTGCTGATAGTCAGTGACTTTTGCGAGAAAATTTGTGAGGTTTTCATGGATGAATTTTCCGTCTATGGTTCCTCTTTTGACGATTATTTGAGCAATCTTGCTCGAGTTTTGTAGAGATGTGAAGAAACTAATCTTGTCTTGAATTGGGAAAAGTGCCACTTTATGGTTAATGAAGGCATTGTCTTGGGGCACAAAGTTTTTGAAAGAGGTATCGAAGTTGATAAAGCCAAGGTTGATGCTATTGAAAAGATGCCATGTCCCAAGGACATCAAAGGTATAAGAAGTTTCCTTGGTCACGCCGGATTTTATAGGAGGTTCATTAAGGACTTCTCAAAAATCTCTCGGCCTCTGACTAATTTATTACAAAAAGATGTACCATTTGTCTTTGATGATGATTGCGTAGAAGCATTTGAAATACTTAAGAAAGCATTAGTCTCTGCACCTGTTGTTCAGCCACCTGATTGGAATTTACCTTTTGAAATTATGTGTGATGCTAGTGATTATGTTGTAGGTGCTGTTCTAGGGCAAAGAGTTGATAAGAAATTGAATGTTATCCATTATGCTAGTAAGACTCTAGACAATGCTCAAAGAAATTATGCTACTACCGAAAAGGAACTTTTAGCAGTTGTATTTGCTTGTGATAAATTCAGACCCTATATTGCTGATTCTAAAGTGACTATTCACACAGATCATGCTGCTATTAAATATCTTATGGAAAAGAAAGACACAAAACCTAGACTCATTAGATGGGATCTCCTGCTGCAAGAATTTGATTTACATATTATCGATAGAAAAGGAGCTGAGAACCCCGTTGCAGACAACTTATCTAGGTTCGAGAATGTTCTTGATGACCCACTACCTATTGATGATAGCTTTCCTAATGAACAATTAGATGTCATAAGTACTTCTCGTAGCACTCCGTGGTATGCTGATTATGCTAATTATATTGTTGCTAAATTTATACCACCTAGCTTCACATACCAACAAAAGAGAAAGTTTTTCTATGACTTGCGACATTACTTTTGGGATGACCCACATCTTTATAAAGAAGGAGTAGATGGTGTTATTAGACGTTGTGTACCTGAGCATGAACAGGAACAGATCCTACGCAAGTGTCACTCTGAAGCTTATGGAGGACACCACGCTGGAGATAGAACTGCACATAAGGTATTGCAATCCGGTTTTTATTGGCCTACTCTCTTCAAGGATGCCCGTAAATTTGTTTTGTCATGCGATGAATGTCAAAGAATTGGTAATATTAGTAGACGTCAAGAAATGCCTATGAATTATTCTCTTGTTATTGAACCATTTGATGTTTGGGGCTTTGATTATATGGGACCTTTTCCTGCTTCAAATGGATACACTCATATTTTAGTTGTTGTTGATTACGTTACTAAGTTTGTAGAAGCTATTCCAACTAGTAGTGCTGATCATAACACTTCTATTAAAATGCTTAAGGAAGTTATTTTTCCGAGGTTTGGAGTCCCTAGATATCTCATGACTGATGGTGGTTCACACTTTATTCATGGTGCTTTCCGTAAGATGCTTGCCAAATACGACATTAATCATAGAATTGCATCTCCATATCACCCGCAGTCTAGTGGTCAGGTAGAATTGAGCAATAGAGAGATCAAATTAATTTTGCAAAAGACTGTCAATAGGTCTAGAAAGAATTGGTCCAAGAAACTGAATGACGCATTATGGGCCTATAGAACTACATACAAAAATCCTATGGGTATGTCTCCATATAAAATGGTTAATCTAAAACCATGTCACTTACCTCTCGAACTAGAACATAAGGCATATTGGGCTATTAAAGAGCTCAACTATGATTTCAAACTTGCCGGTGAGAAGAGGTTATTTGATATTAGCTCACTTGATGAATGGAGAACCCAAGCTTACGAAAATGCCAAGTTGTTTAAAGAAAAAGTTAAAAGATGGCATGACAAAAGGATACAAAAGCGTGAGTTTAATGTAGGTGATTATGTATTGCTATACAATTCTCGTTTAAGATTTTTTGCAGGAAAACTTCTCTCCAAATGGGAAGGTCCTTATGTTATCAAGGAGGTCTATCGTTCCGGTGGCATAAAAATCAACAACTTCGCAGGCACAAATCCGAAGGTGGTAAACTGTCAAAGGATTAAACACTACATATCAAGTAATCCTATAAATGTTGAAACTAATATTATTGAAACCGTAACCCCGGAGGAATACATAAAGGACACCTTCCAGATCGTTCCAGACTCCAAAAAGGAATAGGTATGTGGTATGGTAAGTAAACCGACTCCAAAACAATTTTTAAGGCAATATTTCTCTGTTTTGGAATATTTAGAAAAATAGAAAAATAAGTAGCAGTCCGGGGAGGACACGAGGCCTCCACGAGGGTGGAGGGCGTGCCCTACCCCCCTGGGCGCGCCCCCCTACCTCGTGAGCACCTCGTGTGCCCTCCGGACTCCGTTTCCTTGCACGATACGTATTTTGGTCGGTAAAAATTCATTATATATACTCCCGAAGGATTTGACTCTCGTATCACACAAATCTCCCCTGTTCTTGTTTCGAGCTGTTTTTCTGACAGGTCTAGATCATCATGATGACCCCAAGTGCTTCCAAGGACAAGTTCTTCGAGAAGGTGATCAACCCCTACCTCGTGGAGGTGCTGCGACACCCTCAAACCATTGAGATGCGTGATGGGTTGCTGCACATCCGCGATGTTGAGGGACCAAAGGGAACCGGAAGCGTGGAGTTGAGGCTCGAAGCAATGGAGCAACAAGTTTTCAAGTGCCAGGGGATGGTGGAGCGTGGAATCAACGCTACCCACAAGATGCTCGCGGAGTTCACCAACAACTATGAGACGGATGCCAAGAAGACCGAGGAAGCCATCTTCAAGCTACATGAGAAGATCGAGCACCTCCAAGCCCAAATCTATGATCTGCAAAACCAAAACTGTGAGTATGAATATAGATTCAAAAGGATGAGTTTGGCTGCAGATTTGAGGATTCCGAAGACTCAATCATCCTTCTATGATGGTGAGCCTATGCCATGGAAGCTGGACGACAAGCTTGCATCATCATCAACACCTCCACCGCCAACAACAAGGAAGGAGACATAATCACATGGGTACGGGCACTCCCTTTGGCAACTGCCAAGCTTGGGGGATGTGCCCTGGTATCGTATCACCATCACAACTCCTATCTTTACCTTTTTCTTAGTTCGATCCTATTAGTAGTATTTTGATTTAGTAGAATAAAGTCATGGCATGATCTAGTTTTGAGTTTTGCTTTATGATCCTTCTTTGTAATCGAGTCCGTGAGCTATATAATAAAGATTAGTGTTGAGTCAAGGGCTTGAGTATTTTGCCATGATCTTGGGTGATTAGAAGAAAAAGAATAAAAAGAATCAAAGAGTTCATATTGATCTTATTGAAAGTAATGACTTCAGATAGAAAGAGTATGATGATTTAAAATTGTTGGGAGTTGGCAAATATAGCATCGGTCATCGTTGCAATTAATAGGAAGTAATAAGGAAAGAGAGGTTTCACATATAGATATATTGTCATTGACATCTTTTATGATTGGGAGCACTCATTAAAATATGACATGCTAAAGAGTTGAGGTTGGACAAGGAAGACAACATAATGAGTTATGTTTTCTTACATCTGAGATAAAATATGTTGTCATGGTTCCTCTACCGTGTGGAGTTTGCCTTTCCCCCTCATGCTAGCCAAATTCTCAGCACTAAGTAGAAATACTACTTGTGCTTCCAAATACCCTTAAACCAGTTTTGCCATGAGAGTCCACCATATCTACCTATGGATTGAGTAAGATCCTTCAAGTAAGTTGTCATCGGTGCAAGCAATAAAAATTGCTCTCTAAATATGCATGACTTATTAATGTGGAGAAAATAAACTTTGTACGAACTTGTTGTGGACGCAATAAAAGCGACGGACTGCATAATAAAGGTTCACATACAAGGGGCAATATAAAGTGACGTTCTTTTGCACTAAGATTTTGTGCATCAACCCTAAACGCGCATGAGAACCTCTGCTTCCCTCTGCGAAGGGCCTATCTTTTATTATTATCCTCTACCTTATGAAAGAGTCACAGTGATCTTCACCCTTCCCTTTTTATTTTTATCCTTTGGCAAGCTCAGCATGTTGCAAAGAACATGATATATATATATATATATATATATATATATATATCTAATTGGATGTGGGGGAGCGTGAATTATTATTGTTGACATTACCCTTGAGGTAAAAAGTTGTGGGGCAAAACTATAAGCCCCTATCTTTCTCTGTGTCCGATTAAAACTCCGTAACCACAAGTATTGCGTGAGTGTTAGCAATTATGAAGGACTAAGTGATAGTTGAGTATGTGGACTTGCTTTTAAGCTCTGACATAGACTCTTTCCGATGTTATGATAAATTACAATTGCTTCAATGACTGGGGTTATAATTTGTTGGTGCTCAATAAGGTTTCTGATTCATGCTTTGGCTTTGTGAAAAGATCATCACTTGAACATGAGTAATCATATGACAAAATCTTTATATGTCGCTGTTATGAAAATAATCATGATGCCTTCATGTCTGTATCTTATTTTTTATCGACGCCTCTACCTCTAAACATGAGGGCATATTTATTGTTATCGGCTTTTCTCTTGAGGACAAGCAAGGTCTAAGCTTGGGGGAGTTGATACGTCCATTTTGCATCATGCATTTATGTCAATATTTATTGCATTATGGGCTGTTATTTCACGTTATGTCACAATACTTATGGCTATTCTCTCTTATTTTACAAGGTTTACATAAAGAGGGAGAATGCCGGCAGCTGGAATTCTGGGTTGGAAAAGGAGCAAATATTGAAGGATTATTCTGCGCAACTCCAAAAGTCCTGAAACTCCACGGAATACCTTAAAATAAATAAAGAAAAATCATTGCCAAAGATGAAGGCCAGGGGGCCCACACCCTGCTCACGAGGGTGCGGGGCGCACCTCCCCCCTGGGCGTGCCCCCCTACCTCGTGGGCCCCCTGGTGGCTCTCCGACGTCCATCTTCTCCCATATGAAGTCTTTCGATGAGAAAAAAATAGAGGAGAACCTTTCGGGACGAGACTCTGCCGCCACGAGGCGGAACCTTGGCGGAACCAATCTAGGGCTCCGGCAGAGCTGTTCTGCCGGGGACACTTCCCGACGGGAGGGGGAAATCATCACCATCGTCATCACCAACGCTCCTCTCATTGGGAGAGGGCAATCTCCATCAACATCTTCATCAGCACCATCTCATCTCCAAACCCTAGTTCATCTCTTGTATCCAATTCTTGTCTCCAAGTCCGGGATTGGTGCTAGTAGGTTGCTAGTAGTGTTGATTACTCCTTGTAGTTGATGCTAGTTGGTTTATTTGGTGGAAGATCATATGTTCAGATCCTTTATGCACATTATTACCCCTCTGATTATGAACATGAATATGCTTTGTGAGTAGTTACATTTGTTCCTGAGGACAAGGGAGAAGTCTTGCTAGTAGTAGTCATGTGAATTTGGTATTCGTTTGATATTTTGATAAGATGTATGTTGTCTAACCTCTAGTGGTGTTATGTGAACGTCGACTACATAACACTTAACCCTTTTTTGGGCCTAGAGGAAGGCATTGGGAAGTAATAAGTAGATGATGGGTTGCTAGAGTGACAGAAGCTTAAACCCTAGTTTATGCGTTGCTTCGTAAGGGGCTGATTTGGATCCATATGTTTCATGCTATGGTTAGGTTTACCTTAATACTTTTGTTGTAGTTGCGGATGCTTGCAATAGAGGTTAAGCATAAGTGGGATGCTTGTCCAAGTAAGGGCAGTACCCAAGCACCGGTCCACCCACATATCAAATTATCAAAGTACCGAACGTGAATCATATGAGCGTGATGACAACTAGCTTGACGATATTCCCATGTATCCTCGGGAGCGCTTTTCCTATTATAAGAGTTTGTCCAGGCTTGTCCTTTGCTATAAAAAGTATTGGGCCACCTTGCTGCACTTTATTTACTTTTGTTACTTGTTGGTCGTTACCATTTATCCTATCACAAAACTATCTGTTACCACTTATTTCAGTACTTGCAGAGAATACCTTGCTGAAAACCGCTTATCATTTCCTTCTGCTCCTTGTTGGGTTCGACACTCTTACTTATCGAAAGGACTACGATAGATCCCCTATACTTGTGGGTCATCACCTATCACTTGCTCTTCAAGCCTCCCAAATTGCCATGTCAGCCTCTAACCTTTTCACCCTTCCTAGCAAACCATTGCTTGGCTATGTTACCGCTTTGCTCAGCATCTCTTATAGTGTTGTTAGTCGCAGGTGAAGTTGAAGATTGCTCCATGGTGGATAGGATTATGTTGGGATATCACAATATCTCTTATTTAATTAATGCATCTATATACTTGGTAAAGGGTGGAAGGCTCGGCCTTATGCCTGGTGTCTTGTTCCACTCTTGCCGCCCTAGTTTCCGTCATACCGGTGTTATGTTCCTTGATTTTGCATTCCTTACGCGGTTAGGTGATTTAAGGGACCCCCTTGACAGTTCGCTTTGAATAAAACTCCTCCAGCAAGGCCCAACCTTGGTTTTAACATTTGCCTCACCTAGCCTTTTTTCCCTTGGGAGTCGCGCTCCCGAGGGTCATCTTATTTTACCCCCCCCCCCGGGCCAGTGCTCCTCAGAGTGTTGGTCAAAACTAGAGAACCATGCGGTACTGTCCCTTGGCAACTTGGGTTATGTTGGTACATGTACGCTTTGCTTATCCGGTGTGTCCTGAAAACGAGATACGTGCGACTCCTTTCGGGATTGTCGACACATCGGGCGGCTTTGCTGGTCTTGTTTTACCATTGTCGAAATGACTTGTAAACAGGGATTCCGAGACTGATCGGGTCTTCCTGGGAGAAGGAATATCCTTCGTTGACCGTGAGAGCTTGTGATGGGCTAAGTTGGGACACCCCTCCAGGGTTTAAACTTTCGAGAGCCGTGCCCGCGGTTATGTGGCAGATGGGAATTTGTTAATATCCGGTTATAGAGAACTTGACACTTGACTTAATTAAAACGCATCAACCGCGTGTGTAGCCATGATGGTCTGTTTTCGGCAGAGTCCGAGAAGTGAACATGGTTTTGGGGTTATGTTTGACGTAAGTAGGAGTTCAGGATCACTTCTTTATCATTACTAGTTGACGACTGCTTGTTAAGCTCCTCTTCTCGCTCTTGTTTTCATAAGTTAGCCACCATACTTTGCTTAGCCACTGCTTCAACCTCACCACTTATCCTTTCCATACCCATTAAGCTTTGCTAGTCTTGATACCCATGGTAATGGGATTGCTGAGTCCTCGTGGCTCACAGATTACTACAACAACAGTTGCAGGTACAGGTAATGCGATAATCATGACGCGAGAGCGATGCTTGTTTTGGAGTTCTTCTGCTTCTTCTTCGATCAGGGGATAGGTTCCAGGTCGGCAGCCTGGGCTCGCAGGGTGGATGTCGTTTGAGCTTCTATTTATGTTTCATCCGTAGTCAGATGTTGATATTATGGATGATGTATTGATGTATTCTTGCGGCATTTGTATTCCTTGTATGTATTCGCATCTATTATGTAATGTTGATGTAATGATATCCACCTTGCAAAAGCGTCTCCGATATGTGCTTCTATCCTTGGTGGGACCTTCGAGTTCTTTTAGGATAGGGTCGCATATTGGGCGTGACAAGTTGGTATCAGAGCCTCGACCGACCTTAGGAGCCCCCCTTGTTTGATCATGTAGCTTGGCCGCTATCGAGTCTAGAAGAAAACTTTTCGGAGTCTAGTTATATCAGAGAGTAGGAATTTTGTTTACTCCTGAGCCCCTTCGTCGCTCTGGTGAAGAATCTTGACGTAGGTGTTCTGAGTTGCTCCTCTTCCCTTTCAAATTTTTCTTTAGGATCACGCGGTTAGTTTTTCGTTCGTTGGTTCTCAGCTCTTTTCATTCGGTGCATTTCTCGTCAAGTTGACTCGAGCCTCTTCTTCTTTGCCAAGTTCAATCCTTAGTTGTTTTCTTTTTCCCACCTGCCCACCCCTTTTCTTCTCGGAGCCGGAGTCCGTAATCGAGTATCCATCCTACTCATGAGAAGTCTTTGCTTTCTTTCCTCAATTATTTCAACCGGTGTTTTCTCTTCAAGTTATTCATTGGTTTTTTCCCTTCCAAGTTGCCTTTGTTTTCCCACCCTCCCACCCTCTTCTTCCCGGAGCCTGAGTCTCTTTCGAGCATCAATTTTCATTCGTACAGAGCCTCTTCAGTCTTCCCTCAATCATTTCAACCAGTGAATTCTCGTCTCGGTGGACATTCTTCATCTCTTTTTCTTCTCCGGTGGATTCAATTCAAATTTTCGGTAGTGATTTTATTCTTTTCCTTGGATCAAGTGTCTTCCCTGCTCGTTCGCCTCTCACCAGTTTATCCTTCCGGAGTGTTCAAGACATCTCAGGAGATCCGTCTATGTTCAAATTAATTCGAGGTTATCACCTCATTCAAATATTTCAATTGTTTCAATGTATCATCTATCTCTTCAATAATCCTTTCCAACCGTATTTTTTCTCTTTAGTGGGCCCTAACCCACAGGTCTTTTCCCAGGATCTTACCTGACTCTTCTAATTATTCCGGAGTTATTCTTAAATTCTTTTCAAAGTGTGATGTGATAGTGGATTTCATCAGTCAGATGCCTTTCCAAGATCGATTTCAAATCATTTCATTGGTGGCTCAACCTCTTTGCTTTTCATTCTACCGGAGTATCTCAGTAATTTTGGTGGTGTTTCTCGTCGCCATTTGAAGACTGAAGAAGAGTTTTCCTCTCAATCTTGCCCGTTCTCCCGAAGATTCGTGGTTCTAGCTTCTTGTTATCCTCTCGAATTGTTTCGTTTGTCGGAAATTCCTTTGCTCAACCATCCGGAGTATTTCAGGAGTTGATTTCTGTTTCGTTTCACCGGAGGCCATCATTCCAGCTATCGTTCCATATTTACCCCGGCGCATCTGTCAAGTATTCTTTAATCAGCTTGTTATCTTTTCGTTCTTTTGCATCTAAATCCCCTCTAGCATATTGGTTCTTCTAATTCTTCCCGGTGATTCATTCTCTTCTATCAGTCATTTTCGAATTCTTACGGTGGTTCATTCAAGATTCTTTTTCCTTGATTATCATTTTAATTCGTTCGTTCTTTCCAATCCTACCGGTGGTTCATGAAGACTTTCTCAAGTTTTGTGCTATACCCCCTTAATCCTTTTCAAGAAGAATAAGTAGTATGCGAAATCCATTGCTTGTCATCAATTTAATTTGATGAAGGATAAGCATGCAATAAATATTATTCTTATTTCCTCAAAGTGATTAATCCTTTTCTTCGGAGTTTGTTCTTGGTGAATAAATTCTAGTTCCAAGTTTTCATCTTTTCTTTTCCGGAGTTCAAATTTCCTCGCCATTTCGTCGGAACCTCCATCTAAATCACCGCAAGGCTTAATCATATTCTTTCATCCTTCATTCTATCTCATCATCCTTTTGTCACCGGAGTTCTTCCTGGTGATTCTTCATGATTAAATTCATTCTTTCCAGTTTTCATCAAGATTCTTATTGGTGGAGTTCAAGTATCTTTTCTTCTTGCTTATCGAAGTGCAATTAATTCTCCGTATTCTTTTGAAGTGGAGTTTTGCATTTCTTCATTCTTCTCAGATATTCAAGCATTTGTTTGTGGAATAATTTCACCTCAAGTTTTGAGATGTTTTTCTATAAGTCCACAACAAGCTTATTCTTTTGTTGTTGATTTTCTCAACAACTCCATTCAATCCTTCCTCTAAGCATGCTATCAAATTCATTCGTGGTGGAAGTTGTTATTCTCTTATCGGTTCTTTTCATTCCACTATTTCAATTCTCCCGGAGGCATTGCATGTTCATATCGTCAAGTGTCATTCCATCTTGTGAAGTTCATGTTCTATTTCTTCCATTTTCAGTCGGAGTGCTGCCGGAATTCTTCCGTTCATATTCTTTTTCTGTCTTGTTCTAACGGGAGTGGTTTCAGGGTCTATCTTATTTGTTGACATTTTGATTCTCGTCATATTCTACGTTCCTCTTTTCTACCGAGTGCTCTCGACTTTGTTTTTCTTCTCTCTTGCGTTCTTACTTCGCCTCTTCCTTTTTTCTCTTTCATCTCGTTCCTGAGATCTCGGGACAAGATCTTCTGTTAGTGGAGGAGAGTTGTAACGCCCCGAGACCGACGCTTCAGTTGCCCTTCCATTTATTTTAGCTGTTGTCGTGTGTTTATTGTGTTTGTTGCATTAGCATAATTATTTTGCATATTTATTTCCTATGTGTTTATGCCATGATCATGTTGAGTGCCTTGTCATATTTGCTTCTTGCTTCATGATCATCATTGTTTACATTGCATTGTGCCTCTTGTCATTTTGCATTTCATCATAATCACCATGTGCATTGCATTCTTCATGATGTTGTCTTGCTCTATTCATGTCGTATGTATCAACCCCTTTGCTATCTCTCTCAAGCCATGCCCATGTATCATCACCTCTCCCTTCCTTCTTCTTTCATGTTTTGCAAGTAACATTATTCCCTCCTCTATTAATGTTCATTTATTTCTTGATGATCTTACTCCATGTCTTATACCTCTCTGTCAAATATCATCCATTTTGGAGTTGTTTTGGTTGGGTTCAAAAATGGCTCAAGTTTGAATTTAATTCAAACTTGGATTATTTTTCTACCTCTAAAAATTGCCAAGTCAATTTATTCTAATCCTGCATAAATCTACCAGTCCAGAAATATTTTCATCTTAGCCACTGACCTCTCACAACTCCCTGTACATTCCCTCCTTCATTTCTGTTTGAGGAAATAAAAAAAGGAAGGAGTATTTGCAAGAGAGGGAGGGAGCTACCCAGCGCAGCCACATGGGCCTTCTCCAGTCCAGCGAACAGCAGGCCGTAGCTATCCAGCTCCCTTGGTAAAATTCCAGCGTGGTCGCCCATTTCACTTTCCTCGGGCCCGCATGTCATTCTCTCCACTTCAACTTTCTTCTTCCTCCTGTTGCTTTTCCTCTCTCACGGTAAAACTGCGCGTTGCCGCACCTGGCCACTGAGGCAGCCAACCGAGCCGCGCCTCGCCCCTATAAGAGGCCCCGCAGCACCCTAGGGTTCTAGTCTTCCCCTCCCCCTCTTTCTCCGCCACCGCCACGCAGGTAAGGGGCACCCAAGCACTCTGTTGCCTCGCTCCCTATCGCCATGGACGAGGAGCCGGAGCTCTGCTCCGGCGTAGGAGCTCCAACGCCAGCCCCTTCTTCCTCTACGCGCACCACGACGCCTCCACAACCCCGTTCCCGCTGCGATCCAAGGCCGGAGCCACCAAGTTCCTCGATGTCATCTTCGTTTGCTTCCTCTGCTTCACGGACCCGAGTGCCTCCGTCGATCATCGCGCCCTCCCGCCGTCTCCAGTCACCCGACACCTTGTACGACTCCAGCAACACCCCCACGGTGAAGCCCCGCTCCTCCCCATTTCTCCCTCCGGTTCAATTTTGTCACCGTGGTCCAGTGGTGGAGCATGACCAAAAGATAAGAGGGGGCCAACTTCCATACCAAAACACGGTAATGTGCATGAGACTACCCACAATGGGAGTAACATAGGTAGTAACATCACACATATCTAGATAAAATAGATGATGTGGCAAGCAATAAATGAAGAAAGAGAGGAAAGTGGTAACATAGCTAGTTACTACTACTAGTAGTAGTAACATCACACATATCAAGACAAGATGTGTCTATAGCCTAATAAATGAAGGGTTGCATGTTACCACATATATGCTACTCCCCACTATAGAGGTAGTAACATAGACTAGTAACATGTCGATGTTACTACTCTATGTTACTACCCATTGTGGCTAGTCTGAAAAAGGCCGCTAAGTCAGAGAACCAAGCAGACCAAGTCATTAATTATTGTTTTAAGTGTACAAGGAGATCATCACTTAACAACCGATCAGGATTGATGTCCAGCGGCGTCAGGGTGCGCGCGTATGCGGCTCCAATCGGTGAGAAGCGGTAGAGACCCAGTTTGGCTAGCGTGTTGATTATGCATTAGTATATAACTTATTTGCACTTTTCAAGGGGGGGTCGCGGCCCAGTTTCGCCTCCACGACGCTCCGCCAGTGCCGTGGTCGTCTCCCGAATCACCAATCCCATATCCTCGATGGATGAGGTGCTCGAGCTCCTCACACCCATGCGCCTCCTGCACATACGCGCATAGCACACGCGCGTCCTCTGCACGCACGCCGCCCCTTTGCTGCAACTTCGCGGGCACACCAATATGCACATGCATCTGCACATGCGCACGGCCGCACTAGTTTGCGAGCCCGTGGCCCTACTGCGTCTTGCCTCGCCGCCATGCCCGGGACGAGCTCAAGCTCGTGCTCGAGCCAATCTCCTGCAGCTGCTCCGTCTGCACGCGACCATCCCGCAGCTGCTCAAGCATCCAATATCGCACCCACGCCGGTGCTCTTCTGCTGCAGAAGCCGCCGCCTTCGCTCGCTATCATCACCGGAGTTTTTCCGTCCGTCCTGAAGCCATGGCTGGTAGCTAGGATCAGCCTTTAGTCATTGCGCCCCATCTGAGCTCAATCCCCTCACTAGCCTGGTGATCATCGCCGCGCATGCTAATATGAGGGATCTGGAGTTCAAATCCCGTGCGCCCCCATTGTTTTTCCTTTTTGGTCATGTTCGTGTTTCTTCAGTTCAGTTCAGTTCGAGGGGATGTGTCATCTAGGGACGAACCCCTACAGTGCACAAGGAACGTTTCAGCTGCACTTCCACCCGGGCGACCAGGGATCAAATCCCCACGGCCGCACCTTTTGTTTTCACCAATTTTTTCTTCAAGCTCTCCTCATGTTTCATGTCCAATCAATTCCAATTTTCAGCCAATCAAGTCAGTAGCCCACTTGTCATCTCAACGCACAAACAGCATGATGTCCTGGGATCGAATCCCATGGAGCCTCAATTCTTTTCCTCTGTGTCTTTTTTTTTCAAAACGGGCAAACATCCGCTTAGGCCTCATTCGCTTCTGGGCCACTGCACTGCGCTGCAATCCGGCCCATGCATATTTTTTCCCACTCTGTGTATTTTAGCATTTTCCAGTGCATTCTTATTTACAGGAACTGCCACTGTTCTGTATTGTTAATAACAGATCATGCATGCATCCAAATTAAACAAACTATATTTGTAAAATGCTTAGAATTTTATCTAGTTTCACAAGTTGCTGCTTTCATCCATGCTAAAAATGTTTAAACATGTTGTTTCAATTAATTTGCTCAAATGGCATGTTAAAATGGTTTATTTCATAACTCGTAGCTCGGTTTTAAATGTTCTTTATATGTAAATGGTCTAGAAAAATGCATAGTTTAACATGGTAGCATTACTTGGCATGTTTAACAACTCTAAAATTGTGTATAGGGTAGAACAGTAGCAAATTTCAAATATGACATGAGGATTTTTCAGAATTGTTGTTTGTTGTTTCCGGCCTCATTTAAAATTGCCTAGATAGGTAGTTTTATTATGCTTCACCTCTTGCCATGTTAACAACATTTAACCTTGTCATGCATCATACTTGGTTGTGCATCATGCCTTGTTCATGTGTTGTGTGTTTACCTTGTTGTTTGCTTCTTTTCGGTTGTGCTCCTTCTCGTTAGTTCCTGTTTCATTGCGATCGTGAGGATTTGTTCGTCTACTCTTGGTTTGTCTCCGTGGCTTCATCTTCTTCATGGAATCGTTCTTCTTCCTAGCGGGATTTCAGGCAAGATGACCGTTACTCTGGATCTCACTACTATCATTGCTATGCTAGTTGCTTCGTTCTATCGCTATGCTGCGCTACCTATCACTTGCTCTTCAAGCCTCCCAAATTTCCATGTCAGCCTCTAACCTTTTCACCCTTCCTAGCAAACCGTTGCTTGGCTATGTTACCGCTTTGCTCAGCCTCTCTTATAGCATTGTTAGTTGCAGGTGAAGTTGAAGATTGCTCCATGGTGGACAGGATTATGCTGGGATATCACAATATCTCTTATTTAATTAATGCATCTATATACTTGGTAAAGGGTGGAAGGCTCGGCCTTATGCCTGGTGTCTTGTTCCACTCTTGCCGCCCTAGTTTCCGTCATACCGGTGTTATGTTCTTGATTTTGCGTTCCTTACGCGGTTGGGTGATTTATGGGACCCCCTTGACAGTTCGCTTTGAATAAAACTCCTCCAGCAAGGCCCAACCTTAGTTTTAACATTTGCCTCACCTAGCCTTTTTTCCCTTGGGAGTCGCGCTCCCGAGGGTCATCTTATTTTACCCCCCCCCCCCCCCGGCCAGTGCTCCTCGGAGTGTTGGTCCAAACTAGAGCACCGTGCGGGACCGTTCCTTGGCAACTTGGGTTATGTTGGTACCTTTACACTTCGCTTATCCGGTGTGTTCTGAGAACGAGATACGTGTGACTCCTATCGGGATTGTCGACACATCGGGCGGCTTTGCTGGTCTTGTTTTACAATTGTCGAAATGTCTTGTAAACCAGGATTCCGAGACTGATCGGGTCTTCCTGGGAGAAGGAATATCCTTCGTTGACCGTGAGAGCTTGTGATGGGCTAAGTTGGGACACACCTACAGGGTTTAAACTTTTGAGAGCCGAGCCCGCGGTTATGTGGCAGATTGGAATTTCTTAATATTCGGTTGTAGAGAACTTGACACTTGACTTAATTAAAACGCATCAACCACGTGTGTAGCCGTGATGGTCTCTTTTCGGCGGAGTCCGAGAAGTGAACACGGTTTTGCGGTTATGTTTGATGTAAGTAGGAGTTTAGGATCACTTCTTGATCATTACTACACTACTAGGGAAAACCCTAGTAGTAGCGAGGGTTTTGAGGCTAGCAGCAGCGCGGGTGGCCGCACTACTAATAAGGTTCTACAGCTAACTCATAGTAGTAGCACGGCCCTTACCCGCGCTACTACTGTTGACGATATCAGCAGCGCTTTTTATGAACGCGCTACTGTTACCTAGCTGTAGTGATTTCGCAGTCCCTCGCTACTGCTATATCTTTCATCTTTTTCCCCCGTACCCCTTTCCCTTTCAGTTTCCCTTTCAGATACTAGATACTAGGTACTGCTAGTAGATATCAAGTTCATAAACCATTACTAGGTAGTACTCCCTTCGTTCCAAATTACTCGTCGTGGTTTTAGTTCAAACCACGACGAGTAATTTGGAACGAAGGGAGTACTAGATAACAATTTCATGCATAGTCAACATGCATCCTCAAGCAGTACAAGGTCATATCAACGACGATCATCATATGTAGTTCTAGATGATATCGATGATGATCATCATATGTAGTTCTAGATGATATAGCCACACACACATATATGTAGTTCTAGATGATATAGCCACACACACATATGTAGTTCTAGATGATATCGAAGACAATCATCATCCTCAAGCCTGGGCGGTTGGTGTTCCTGACAGTAATTAGGATGGCCTGTCCAACACGAAGATACTTGCCATCGAGGAATTTCTTCCACCCAACCGAGTTTAAGTGTGTGCGACCGTCCGTGTCCACGCGGTAAGTACAGGTTGTGACGGAGCCCCTTGCAGTAAGGCGTAGTCCAGCTGAGCCTTCTTCATCAGGCTCGATACCATAACTCACAGATATGCTCTTTGCCAATTTCTGAATAAGAAAAACATATCAATTAATAAATAGCCTTGCAAATAAGTACATATGGATTATCTACACTATTAATAGTTTCCTTAGATTCTACACTAATAAGCATGTGATCGAACTCTACACTAAAACATATCATCGACTAGATTCCACACAACATACCATATCATTGGACTGTACACTAAGTAATTCATCAGATAATTTGCATTTGTAAGTATAACATACCATATCATGTCGATCAACCATGGTATTTGTCAAGCGGGTCACGAATGGCACCCCGACAAAGTCAGCACGTGGCGGAATTATGTCCCACAGGTTGGACACCTCCTCCTCACTCAGCCTTGTTCTTTGAGCTACGATGGCTTCATGAAGTGGGTCCTCATCATCTTCATCGAGTGGGTCCTCATTATCTTCACCATCTTCATCATCTTTGTCATCTTCATCATCTTCCACTAGGTTGAGATAAATGACAGCTAGCTTGGGTCTTTCTGCTCAGAAGGAGAAGCTGATCAACTCACCACCAGTAAGACGCGTGCGAGCGATGAAACAGGCCCATCCATCTCCTCCAATCTCTGACATATTGCGTCCTTTCTCGACCTCCATAGTGTACGGCCCCCCAGGAGCCTCAAATGTCACAGTGTCTCCTGTCAGCTTGTTTAATTTCAACCTCACATTGCATGGGACGATCTGTGTAAAATAAGCAAAATGACACAATGCAGTAATGCCAACACTAAAAATAAAATAGTTATTACATTTCATCTAATTTCTTACCGGCGCATGATGAAAACTCGGCTGGAAGTAGATGCCGAACAGCTTGCCAGTTGCAAGGCTACTGGCGCATCTTGACTTGCACAGTTGACATAGTGGTGGTGGTGGTGGCGCCATTTTTCCTAAAGCAATATGAGCAAAGGATTAACGATCAACTAAATCAAAATGTTCTAAGTGAACTAAATCAACTAGCCTACTAAATCAAAATGTTCTAAATCAACTAAATCAACTAGCCTACTAAATCAACTAAATCAAAATGTTCTAAGTCAACTAAATCAACTAGCCTACTAAATCAACTAAATCATATCAACTAAATCAAAATGTTGCATATGAACTAGCCTACTAAATCAACTAAATCAAAATGTTCTAAGTCAATTAAATCAACTAGCCTACTAAATCAACTAAATCAAAATGTTCTAAATCAACTAAATCAACTAAATCAAAATGTTCTAAGTCAACTAAATGAACTAGCCTACTAAATCAACTAAATCAAAATGTTCTAAGTCAACTAAATCAACTAAATGAACTAGCCTACTAAATCAACTAAATCAAAATGTTCTAAGTCAACTAAATCAACTAGCCTACTAAATCAACTAAATTATATCAACTAAATCAAAATGTTGCATATCAACTAGCCTACTAAATCAAAATGTAGCGGGCAGGAGGGAGAAGGAGGGGCAACTCGAGGAGGGAGAAGAGAGTAGGATGGAGGAGGAAGGCGGAGCGAGGAGGGGCCGGCCGGCGCGGCCAGTTGAGGAAGGACGGAGGAGGAAGGCGGAGCAAGGAGGGGCCGGCCAGCGGGGAGTGGAGAGGGAGGATGAAGGAGGAGGCCGGTACCGAGTCCAGCAAGGAGGAGGAGGTGACGGCGCGCGGCGCAGACGGAGGAGGGGCGACGGGGGTGGACCGACGCGCGGCGCAGACGGAGGATTGAGTGTGTGACTATGTGAGTGGATCGGATAGAGGAGATGGGGGTGGGAGATGAATAGCTTAGCAGTAGCGCGTTGTAGGAAAATACGCTACTGCTAAGCTATCTAGCAGCAGCGCCTTTCACAATAAAGTGCTACTGCTATGTGTCAGCATGTAAAAATAGACTTTGTTCAATATATCAAAAATACATTGATCATCAACGATCTTTTTGTGTACAATCTGATTTGTCAATATGAGTCCTCACCGGTTTAGGAACTGGTGAAGACTCATATTGCAGCCACAAATTCTACACATAGAGTTCAATGAAGACAAAGTGCTTGTCAAAGTTTGAGAACTAACATATTTAAGGTGGTAGAAACTCTCTTCACGGAGCGAGGTGGGACTAAATTTTTGTAGGAAACTTAGCAGTAGCGCTTATCTGAGAAATGTGCTGCTACTATGCTATGTAGCAGTAGAGCCCGTCGCTATAACGTGTTGCTGCTATAACTATCCTCGCGGCGGCCTCGTGGGAATTATAGTAGCAGCGCATCTTTGAGCGGGCGCGCTACTGCTATATTTGTTTCAGCAGCGAGTTTCGGCTGGGCACGCTACTGATAATTAGCAGCAGCGCCTTATTTTAAAGCGCGCTGCTGATAAGATTCTATGTATAGGCTTTTCCCTAGTAGTGCTAGTTGACAACCGCTTGTTAAGCTCCTCTTCTCACTCTTGTTTTCATAAGTTATCCACCATACTTTGCTTAGCCGCTGCTTCAACCTCACCACTTATCCTTTCCATACCCATTAAGCTTTGCTAGTCTTGATACCCATGGTAATGGGATTGCTGAGTCCTCGTGGCTCACAGATTACTACAACAACAGTTGCAGGTACAGGTAATGCGATAATCATGACACGAGAGCGATGCTTGTTTTGGAGTTCTTCTTCTGCTTCTTGTTCGATCAGGGGATAGGTTCCAGGTCGGCAGCCTGGGTTAGCAGGGTGGATGTCGTTTGATCTTCTGTTTGTGTTTCATCCGTAGTCGGATGTTGATCTTATGGATGATGTATTGATGTATTCTTGCGGCATTTGTATGCCTTGTATGTATTCTCATCTATTATGTAATGTTGATGTAATGATATCCACCTTCCAAAAGCGTCTCCGATATGTGCTTCTATCCTTGGTGGGACCTTCGAGTTCTTTTAGGATAGGGTCGCATATTGGGCGTGACAAGTGGGGATCGGGGGGGGGGGGGGGTCTGAGAGTAGGTGTAGTTAGGGTTCGGGGGGGTGTGGGGGTATGTAGGCCGCGGTGTGCGCCGGCCTGGGGTTGGCCTGGTGGAAAGGCTAGCTGGGCCACGAGGCCCATTGGGGGAGGGGTTTTTTGTTTTCTTTTCTTTTTTTTGGCTAAAGTTTTCTATTAAATTGAAATACTAAAGAGTCTTGTTAGAATTAGACTTGTCACATAAATCCAAGACATTATTTCTAGGAGTCACAAAAAGTTTGAGGCCAAAAGGAGTTGTGTAACCAATTTTAGAAATTGTAAAGACCAATTTAATTGTTGATGGACCACAAAATTAATTCCCACGGGCACTTTCGGAATCTAAAAGAGGTTGGTTCGAACATGACAAATATCTAGGGATTATTTGCCGCACTTTGAACATTTTAGTTTTCATGTTTGGCAAACTTGAATTTTTACTTCAAATTTGAGTTTGAATATGAACAGTGATTTGGATCAAGTGAGGATTAGCAACAGTAATGTGATGACGTGGCACCATCAGCAGGGGTTTACTGTAGCTTATTATTCAGGTGTTACAATTCTCCCCCACTATAAGAAATCTCGTCCCGAGATTTAAGGGCTGGAGTAAGGGGGGAAACTCGGGAACGACGGAGCTCGGCATAAGATAGGTACCTGGGGGCTATCTCATTGAATGTGGCGTAGAGGCATCTCTCGAGTTGAAATTCAAGGAAGTCATCGAGAGCTAGGTAAGAAGGTGCAATAAGAAGCTTCAACCGGATGGACAATCATTCAATGTCTGAAAGAGAGTGTGAAAGGGGTTCAGAGCATCGAGAATAAGTATTGCATCTGATACCAGAACAGATCACAAGAAGGTGGCTCGTAAATTACATACGAAGCCACGCGCGAGGAACAATTTTGGGAAACAGGGATGTACAGGAGAGTCAGGTTTCGATCCTATGGAACTATGGGTTATGGGCCCACCATGTGTGTTAACAGTAGGAAGGGTGCTGATAGCAAGGCATGTCAGAGCATAGATAGTCAATTATGTTGGCAACAACTTTGGTACCAAGGGCGAGGGACGAAGAGAACGATTTCCCTGCTACTTAAGATGAGGCGGACCAATATGCAAAGTTCTCGTCCATCAACGGCTACCGGAATGTCATCAACAATAGTAACAAGGTCTTACTGACAGAGTTTGTACACCGAGGTGTTTACATAAGCAGGGAATTATCGCTGCTCAGATATGTTTGGTTACAAGAAAGTTTAAACAAGACAACGGAAAGGAAAGTGTATACCCGAATCAGTCGTTGGTGTTCTCGAGTGTCTAACAACTCAGAACCCATAGAAAACTGGAACCAGCGAGAATTAATAGTTAATGAAGAACTCATAAGTTATGTAGTTCCGTGATATTCTCGAGATTATAGAGTGTAATACTCGAAGATAGATCAAAGTAGTGGTTGAACAGGTGAAATTATATGAAGAAGACAAGTACTTTAACTTGTCTGAGAAATGGGATCAAAGAAGAACAATATGGTCGAAACCATGGTTGCAAAGGACCATATATAGATAACAGATGAACTTATCACAAGGGGATTATTATTATAACAAGAAGCTTCCATGATAAGTTCCACATTGGGTCCATGGGCATGAACACAAAGGTTCAAGGTCGACTCCCACTTCTCTAATGCACCACTTTCCATTCACTTCTCGCATTCAAAGAAGTTGTAGCGTTGAAATTTTACCTGGCGAAAAGCCAATAGAGTATAACCCGCATAACTTTGATTTAGGGAAGACATAGATTCAACCCATCGGGGCATCTTAGGAACAAATTCCAAAAACTTTAGGAATAAATAACTCAAGCTCGGAAGCAGAGCATGGTTGACAAAAGCAGGGGATACAATTTACCAAAGGCATTATGTATCCAAGGAAAAGCTCACAAGATTACTGAATAAGAAGGACGTTGTCTGATAGAACCCAACAAAGGACGTAGTGGTCCACGAGGGATCTGATGTGAGTATCGATACTCAACCAGAAGAAGAAGAAAAGGCAGGGAGATTAGGTTATAGAAACAACTGACTAATTCAAAGCTCAACGCAACGAAATTATGATTTCCAATTCAAGGGATCAGAAGCAGAGGCTTTGATCAAAGACAAGCAAGTTGGATAGACATAGATCGACAATCAATCAAGGTTTGATTTGTTGAACACTAGCTCATGTATGGAGTGACGTCTGAACCAAGGGAAGAATTTTAAATAGGACTGATGATTGTGAGCATTCACAAACAAATCGAATCAAATGCTTGAAATTATGATGACAAAGGATGCAAATGAGTATTGCTAGACATATGGAAGTAACCATAATGCAAGCATATAAGTATCTGCAGAGCAATAGTTGAAGAGGATTATCGAAGGATTTGATAGTACTTCAAAGTATCTTGTGAATCAATTGACCAACTAGGAATGAACAAATCCTTGAAAAGTGCGAGGAATTATTCATGGGGGTATTCCTGCGGCAAGGAACTGCAGGGCAGTAAGCATAAAGGATTCTCGGAACATCAGAGAGTATTTCAGGACATTTATAATAACAATGGCAACTTGGGATGAAGGTATGAACGATAATTGTAGGTAGTTACCCATAAGGATTTGTCGGTGGTAGGGATCGCAATGACGAAGGACACAGGGGTCTCGGGAAAACATCGGAGAGTATCATCAAAATCTTTTTGTGCACCAAGCAATCATCTGTAGTGAGGGGCTCTCCGGGAGAAGTATTTACGCGAACCTAGAGTTAGAGTTAACAAAATCATTTACCCTGAATAGAAGAGAGATCAGAGTCCCAGAGTATAGACGAGGAATAAAAGATCCTAATACCACCCAATGGCGACGTGGGCCCATAAGCCACACAGCCATGTTAGTAAATCAGCTTTTCAAAGACTAGGCTCAACTTCGGCCAAGGAGTTGGAAAGGGGGATCCTACAGGCAATCGGCCCTGATACCAACTTGTGACGCCCCCGGTTCAATCGTACACTAATCATACACGCAAATGTGTACGATCAAGATCAGGGACTCACGGGAAGATATCACAACACAACTCTAGACACAAATAAAACATACAAGCTTTATATTACAAGCCAGGGGCTCCGAGGGCTCGAATACAAGCTCGATACACAAGAGTCAGTGGAAGCAACAATATCTAAGTACAGACATAAGTTAAACAAGGATGCCTTAAGAAGGCTAGCATAAAAGCAACAAGGATCGAAGAGGCAAGGCCTCCTGCCTGGGACCTCCTAACTACTCCTGGCCGTCGGCGATCTTCACGTAGTAGCATCCATCGGCGGTGGCATCTAGCACCAGGGATCCACCATCTGGTTGCAACAACTAGAAAGAATAAAGAAGGGGGAAAAGGGGGTAGCAAAGCAACCGTGAGTACTCATCCAAAGTACTCGCAAGCATCAGATCTATACTAAGTATGCACTGGTATCAAATGGAAGGTTTGTATCTATGGACTGAACTTCAAAATGCCAGAATAGAGGGGGAAGGCCTAGCCTATCGAAGACTAGCATCTTCAAGCAACTCCAAGAATCTTGCAGCATGCAGAAGAGTAAAGAATAGCAGTTTATAATTATCAAACATGTTGTAACATTAACGCCCAGAGATCCTTCCTTGACTCCCTGTGAGAAAGCAATCTCGGAGCCACATATCTCAAGTATCCATTTGTAGTTGTATAAGATCAGGATATAGGTGTGAACGTCCGTTACCGTCGACACGGCTATTAATAGATAATCTTCCTTGCAGGGGTGCACCATGTTTTCCAACATGCTTGATTACTCTGGCCGGACACACTTTCCTGGGACATGCCCGGCCTCGGAAGATCAACACATCGTAGCCCTACCTAGGCTCAGCAGAGAGATCCCCGCCGGTCCATCTCCTAAGCACTCTGGGGTCTGGGCCCAACGCCCGTTGCACTCTGGGTCGTTGCATACATGGTGGGTCCAGGCTCCACCACTACAGGATGGTGCCGGCCCAGTCGTGCCGCAGTGCTGAACTGGTCGTCTGACAAAGCTTTGGCTGATACCACGATGCCGAGGCCCATAACTATTCTCGCATGGTGGTTGGTGCGTAAAGGCCAGAGGCCAACTCAGAATAAATACACAAACCATAGTGTATTATTAGCTTGCAAAGACAGGCAGAGACTCACGATCGAAGTGACCCCGTCGCCCCGTCTCATGGACTTATGGCAAGGGTCCAGAATGCCCGGCCGTGCCACGTCATTATCTTGCGGGTGCTCTCTGGGCCCACCCGACTTTCACCAAGGTCTCAAGTGAAGTCAATGTAACCATGTGTCCAAACATCAAGGGGAAAACCCAAGGAATCACCCTCGGAGGATTACACTCAATGTAATCATCAAGGTGAACGTAAGAGGAACCACCCTCGAGGTTCACACTTGAGGTGTTACACAACAGAGCCGTATCGGGAATGGTGAAGGAGGAACCGCCCTCGTTGACCACGGCCGAATAGCTACACTACATATATCTCATCAGGAGTGATGTATGAGGTTCCACCCTCGACACTTGATGGTAACTCTGCAGAGTCAAGCAACAAAAAGGGGCGTGATGTGATGTGAGATGTCAGGCTTTAGTGGTCGATCACGTTGATCGAGGCGTCGATGATGAAGCAGGCGCAACAAGGACAAGGTGGGGGTCACTGATGGATCACTAGCCAACCTATACTAAGCAGTTTACGATAAGCAAGTAGGTAACAAATGCAGGTATAGAAGCAGGCTATGCATCAGAATAGGAGCAATCAATAACAGTAGCAAAATCTAATGCAAGCATGGGAGAATGGAATGGGTGATATTGGTATGATCAAAAAGGGGGGGCTTGCCTGGTTGCTCAGATGAGAAGGAGGGTCGTCGTCGACGTAGTCGATCACAGGGGCACCAGCAGCGGTCTCGGGGTCTACCGGAGAGAAGGGGGAAGAAACAGTAAATACACGCAAACATAAAAAGACAATAAGCAGGACTAGAGGTGTTCTAATGCAGTGTTAGGCGATACTGGCGAAGGGGGAAAACATCCGGGAAAGTTTTCCCGGTTCTGGACGTTTGTCAGACAGATGAATCGGAGGGGGAAGGTTCGACGTTTGCTATGATAGGGACGTGTGGCAGACGAACGGACCGCATGTTCAGATTCGTCTCGTCGTTCTGAGCAACTTTCGTGTACAAAGTTTTTCGATCCGAGTTACGGTTAATTTTCTATGATTTTTCAAAGTTTTAAACAATGTTTGTAAATTCCTGGCATTTATTTAACTCGTACTTAAACAGTAAAATACTTTTTATTACACAAGGCAAACCAGGCCACAGTCAATGACATGTGGGGTCAATCAGCAGTACAGTCAGCGTTGACTGGGTCAAAGTTGACCCGTCACCAGGGTCAAAGGGGCCCATCTATCAGTGTCACATGTGTTAAACAAAAATGTTCGGACGGGAACCCTGTTCCTTCCTGGCGAGTGAAGCTAGCCCAGCACACCTGACGGCATCAACCTTGATGCCCTGCATGGCGCAGAGATCGACTGTGCGATGAGCTGCCTCGCCAACCTCGTTGGCGAGGTTTGCCTCTCCGACGAGCCGGCCTCCGACGCAGGCACCGGCTGCCCCGAGAGCCGCCTCGTCAGCCTCCTCGACCAACTTCACGTCACCAGCGAGCCAGCTATGGACCTAGAGTCCGTTGGCTCCACTGACCCGATGATCGTCGACTCCGACACAGCGTCGCTTAACGCGTTTCCCACCAACGTGGTGATCTACGATGAGCCGCCTCCTCGCGAGCACAGCGGCGGGAGCACTGTCACGGAGGTACTCGTCATCAACAGTGGTGAGCAATTAGCTGGAGATGCTCGAGACCCACTCAATGTGGTGCTGCGAGACCTGACGACGCCCATCCCAGAAGACGCAGATGTTGAGATGCTGGAGGCACGCCGCATCCAGCTCCTCGAAAGCGCTGGCCGACTGGCCAACATGCGACGCATCTCGGACGCCTATCTGCGCGAGATGGACCGGGCCATTGGCGGCACGCCGACTCCTGGGGGGCCTAGCCGCATTGTCCCTGTCCGGCAGCGTGGCGCGACCATCGCCAGCATGTTCGGGGCAGAATGCCCCGTCGACGCCACGCTTGTGGAGAACATCCGGGCCGCCCAGGCGGTGACGGACGAACTAGACAAATACGAGGGCGACGAGCATCGTCACATGATAGAGCGAGTCCAGCAGCTCCTAGACGCGGCCGCCACATTGCATGAAGCCGGCTGCCGCGTTGAAGTGCCCGCCCCACGGAATGAAGAGCCGCCCCTTCGCTAAGATCATGACGTGACATCCCGGACACCGACTGGCGGCGCCTGCGGAAGACGAAGCAACGAGCCGGTGGCTAGCCGAAGCCGGACTCACCTTTCCATTGAGCGCGACGAAGACGGACGCCCTCGAGCGGTGGAGCGCCGAGGCGATCCTTTGCCTCCTCCGCCTCGCGGAGCAAGACATCCCACTCCGCTGCCTGTCACGCACCCGACACTCGGCGACCGCCTTTGGCCGCCGAGAGGGAGTCAGAGAAAACGACGCCCACCATCGAATCGACCACCTCAACCAACCCTGGCGCTAGAAGAAGAAGACGCACTGTGTCGGTGTTCTAGGAACGGGGGTCCCAGACTTGCCTGCCTGCGGCCTGCGGCGTGGCTCAAAGGAGGCCCAGCATAGCCCATCTTCATCAACACAAGCTCAAGACCCTCGCGAGGGGCCAAGCCTCACGGGGCGGATGACAAGGAGCTTCCTCAGGCACGGTCTCGTCAGGCTGGCTCGCGAGGAGGCGGAGAGTTCAAGGCGAGGTACCTCGCGAGGTGCCCATGACGCAAGCCATGACAACCAAGGGCGCCAGTCGGGCGCCAGCCCGCGCAGTGTCCTCCTTTCCTCTTTGGTGCAAAGGGAGCAAGCGCAGGTGAGAGCATCAAGCAAAGGCGTCCATTTCGGTGCAACAAGACCAAGACCAACCCAACGGCCGGAAGGAAGTCATTGTGGAGCCCAAGCAGGCGTCACCACCAAAGCCTTTGACAGGCGAGGACCAACTTTAGTCAGGATAAGTGTACCCGCTGTTCCCCTTCAAAATGGCCAATTGTTGGCGCCCTTCCTGCTCAATATTTGGGAAAGAGGCCCAGGGCCTCTGCCTATAAATAGGGCTAGCCACCCACAGGGTAGGGCATCAAAAGAACAAGGATAGAAAGACACACACACAGAGAGAGAGAGAGAGAGGCGACTGAACTCCCCCTAGAAGTTCATCGCGCCAGCCAAGAACAGACCCTCGCGAGGCTGTTCTTCCATTGTACTGTTCCTCATATGACCAAGAGGCAATCCACCACACCACACACTGGAGTAGGGTATTACACCACAATGGTGGCCTGAACCAGTATAAGTCTTGTGTCTCTTGTGCTATTCTGCTTAGTAGTTTAGGTCCTAGCGATTCGGTGAGGAGCGAGCCGGTAGAGGGTTGAATCTCCGCGCGCACCCCAGTGTTCGAACCTCAAGGGTCTGCCGGAACCCGAAATCCGACATTTGGCGCGCCAGGTAGGGGTGCGCCGGAATTTGCCTTCCGTCGTCTCGTTCTTCTCCGACCATCGCATCCATGTCTGACGCTCGGCGGGCTCACGCCGATCACCGGGCCGCCCTCGCTTCCCATGTCGCCCAGACGGCTCCCACCGGCGGGCGCCCTCGTCGTTCCCCGTCACCTGCCGTCAACACCGCCACCGGCCCGGCGGGGAACGGGCGGCAAGCATCGTCCCAGCATTCCCCAGTGGCCTCTAGGGAGGAGTCACGCAGCTTCTTCCTCACCCACCCCGTCGCGCCGGCTCCCTCGGTCATCGCGGCCCTCCTGGGCGGCTCGCAGGCGCCGCCCTCCAGCCGCCACGTCAAGCCATTCGTCCGCCGGGTTGGCGCCGCTTCCGTGAGGCAGGGGGCTCCCTCGGGCCGGACGGAGCCGTCGGCCGGGCTGACCTTCGACTCTCAGGACCACCCCACCAACTCGGCCTGCTCGGGCGCGCTCCCCATGCTCTGCACGCCCACCATCTGCCAGGTGGCCGTCACCAGGACCCTCATCGATGGTGGCGCGGGCCTCAACGTGCTCTCAGCTGAGGCCTTCAACCTCCTCTGCATACCCCGGGAGCGGCTGCAACCCAGCCGGCCTTTCTCGGGCGTCGGAGGCGGGTCGTCAAGCTCCTTGGGGCAGATCCGACTTCCGGTAACTTTCGGCACCTACGACAATTTCCGCACGGAGCAGGTCGATTTCGACATCGCCCCCATCGGCCTCCCCTAAAATGCCATCCTCGGCTATCCAGCATTGGCCAAATTCATGGCCGCGACTCACCCGGGGTACAACCTCATGAAGATGCCCGGGAGCAACGGCGTCCTCACCGTGCCCGGGGACACCCAAGGTGTGCTACGAGTACTCAAGCTCGCCATCAAGACGGCGGTGGCGACGCGGCCCGCCGACGCTGAAACCCCGAAGCCCAAGGGGGCTGCGCCGACCAAGAAGAAGCAGTTGTTCACCCAAGACAAGGCGGAGACCAAGCAGGTACCTATCGACGAGGATGGGTCCACTAACGCCACTTTCACCATAGGCGCCAACCTCGAGCCCGAGCAGGAGGAAGCCCTGGTCAAGTTCCTGCGTGCAAACAAGAAGGTGTTCGCCTGGGAGCCCAGTCAGCTGGCAGGGATCCCACAGGGCGTAATCGAGCACCACCTCAACGTGTGTCCCAACGTGCGTCCCATGAAGCAGAAGGCGAGGAGGCATTCCACTGAAAAGCAGGCCTTCATCGTCCAAGAGACCCGCAAGCTAGAAGCCGCGGGGGTTATTCGCGAGGTCCGATACCCGGATTGGTTGGCCAACCCCGTGGTTGTGCCAAAGAAGGGAGGAAAGGAACGCATGTGTGTCGACTTCACCAACCTCAACAAAGCATGCCCGCAAGATCCGTTCCCGCTCCCTCGCATCGACCAGATCGTCGATTCCACCGCTGAGTGTGACCTGTTATGCTTCTTGGATGCCTTCTCCGGGTATCACCAGATCAAGATGGCGGTGGAAGATGTGGAGAAGACGGCCTTCCTAACCCTGTGTGGGGTGTACTACTATACGTGCATGCCGTTTGGACTGCGCAACGCGGGGGCAACCTTTCAGCGGCTCATGCACATCACCTTGGGCCTACAGCTAGGGAAGAATGTGGAGGCTTACGTTGACGACATTGTAGTGAAGTCTCGCGAGGCCAAGACCCTGATACAAGAACTGGAGGAAACCTTCGCGAGCCTCAACGCAGTGAGCCTGCGACTCAACCCGGAGAAGTGTGTGTTTGGAGTCCCCTCAGGCAAGCTCTTGGGTTTCCTCGTGTCCCACCGAGGCATCGAGGCCAACCCAGAAAAGCTCAAGGTAGTTGAGGACATGAGCCCACCAAAGACCCTCAGGGAAATGCAGAAGCTCATGAGGCGCGTGACGGCGCTGTGGCGCTTCATCTCCCGATTGGGGGAGCGGGCGCTGCCTTTCTTTCAGCTGATGAAGAAAAAGGGGCCCTTTGAATGGACTGAAGAGGCCGACAAGGCGTTCCAAGATCTCAAGAGATACCTAACCAGCCCTCTAGTGATGGTGGCCCCGCACCCTCAAGAGCCCTTGGTACTCTACCTCGCCGCCACTCCCTACTCCGCTAGCGCAGCCCTGGTGGCAGTTAGAGAGGAGCGTCAGGCCAAGACCATGGCAGCCACCCGTGCCAAGGCGAAGCTGGACCAAAAGGGACTTGCGGAAGTCACCACCATGACTGAGGAAGATCAGCCGCCGTAGCGGAGCGCACCAGGGGCGGGAGAGGCCCTTCCGCCAGGCAACCAGCTTCGGGAGGCTCCACCACCTCAGGAGGCACCATGGCTTCCGGAGGACGCCACCAGCACCGACGCCCCAAGCCTCGTCGAGCACCCGGTGTACTTCGTCAGCACGGTGTTACGGGATGCGAGGGCATGGTACCCCATGCCACAGAAGCTCCTCCTCGCGCTGCTGGTGGCTTCGCGCAAGCTGCAGCACTACTTCCAGGGTCATCCAATCAAGGTTGTCTCAGCATACCCCTTGGAAAGGGTGCTCAGGAGCCCTAACTCAGCCGGAAGGGTCGCCGAGTGAAACATTGAACTGCAAGCCTTCCAGCTCGAATTCAGCACGACCAGAGTCATCAAGGGGGCCGCGCTGGCTTATTTCGTGGCCGAATTAATGGACAGAGGCACCGGGCCTCAGGGCCGGCGAGGATCGATCCCTTTCCCCAGGAAGCGAGGCGCCAGAAGGCTGGGTCATGTACTTTGACGGAGTGTTCTCTAGGCAGGGCGCTGGGGCTGGGGCGGTGCTCATATCTCCCACTCAGGACAAGCTCTACTCCACCGTGCAGAGGATGATGGACTGATAGCGGGCCTGAAGGCCGCCGCTGCCCTGGGAGTGAAGCGTCTTACTATCAAGGGCGATTCGCGGCCCCTTGTCAATTTCTCCAACAAGGTATACGAGCCAAGAGATGAGCACATGGAGGCCTACCTTGCGGAGGTCCGCAGGATGGAGAAGCAGTTCTGGGGGTTGGAGCTACAGCATGTGCCCCGCGGCACTAATTAAGAGGCCGACGACATCGCCAAACGAGCCTCCAGGAGGCTGCCCCAGGAGCCGGGCGTCTTTGAGGAATGGCTCTTCAAGCCTTCAGCCCTACCACCATTGTCGAGCACAGCACAGCCTCGGGTGGAGCTTCCTCAGCCACCTGCCTCGGGAGCCCCAGCCTGTGGCCCGGCCTAAGGAGCACGCCTGCTGCTGACTATGGAGCCTCAGGAGGGGTGCTGGATCACAGAGCTCAGGAGCTACTTAATGCAAGGGACCTTGCCGGAGAAGGAGGAGGAGGCAGAGCGTGTGGCGCGGCAAGCCACAGCGTACTGCATCATGGATGGGGAGCTCCACCGGAAACGACCGAACAATGTGTCCCTGCGTTGCATCACCAGGGAACAAGGGAAGGAACTGCTGGCAGATATACACGGTGGAGACTGTGGGCATCATTCGTCGTCACGGACCCTCATCGGCAAGGCGTTCTGCAGCGGTTTCTATTGGCCCACTGCGCTCAATGACGCTGTCGAACTTGTGAAGGCTTGCGAGGCCTGCCAATTCCATGCCAAGCAGATCCATCAGCCGGCAGGAGGTCTGCAAACCATACCCCTCACATGGCCATTCGCAGTCTGGGGGCTGGATATCCTGGGCCCTTTTCCTCAAGCGACAGGGGGCTATTGCTACCTCTACGTCGCCGTGGACAAGTTCACCAAGTGGACCGAAGTCGAGGCCGTCCGCACCATCCCTGCTGGTTCTGCAGTCAAGTTCATCAAGGGCATCGTGAGCCGGTTCGTAGTGCCGAACTGCATCATCACTGACAACGGTTCGCAGTTCACCAGTAACCTTTTCAAAACGTATTGTGCTAACCTTGGAACGTAGATATGCAACGCTTCGGTGGCACACCCCCGAAGCAACGGCCAGGCCGAGCGGGCCAACGTAGAAGTCCTGAGGGGCCTCAAGACCAGGACATTCAAGGAAACTGGAGGCCTGCGGCAGAGGCTGGTATGACGAGCTTCAGTCCGTGCTGTGGTCCATCCGCACAACCGCGACCAAGCCGACTGGGGAGACCCCCTTCTTCCTGGTCTACGGAGCCGAAGCGGTCCTCCCTCACGAGGTCAGGCGTCGATCCGTGCGGGTCCTGGCGTTCGATGAGACGCTATAGGACGCCATGCGGGGGATGGACCTCGTGCTGGGGGAGGAGCGTTGTCGAGAAGCTGCGCTGCGAGCGGCAAGGTACCAGTAGGCACTCCGGCGATACCACTGGCGCAACATCCGCCCCAGAACTCTCGAGGTAGGGGACCTCGTGCTCCGGCGGGTCCTCTCCAGGGAGGGACTGCATAAGCTCTCTCGTATGTGGGACGGCCCGTTCAAGGTTGTTCATGTTTTCAGGCCCGGCTCCATGCACTTGGAGACTCAGGAGGGAGTACCTATAAAGAACGCGTGGAACATCCAGCACCTCCGGAGGTTTTACCCCTGAAAAGGCCCAGAGCCTGTGAAGAAGGCGAATTCCTATGAAGCTCATCTTTTTGGAAAAGGCCCAGAGCCTGTGAAGAAGGCGAATGCCTGTGAAGCTCATCTTTTGGAAAAGGCCCAGAGCCTGTGAAGAAGGCGAATGCCTGTGAAGCTCGTCTTTTGAGAAAAGGCCCAGAGCCTGTGAGGAAGGCGAATGCCTATGAAGCTGTCGCATTTTGGAAAAGGCCCAGAGCCTGTGAAGAGGGCCAACGCCCATGAAGCTTGCTTCCCCGAAGAAAGGCCCGGAGCCTGTGAAGAAGGCCAACGCCTGTGAAGCTCACCGCCCGTGA